>NC_072452.1:22438346-22595846 GCF_027596085.1 Anoplopoma fimbria
ATGGAAAGATTCAAAAACCCAAACATCACTGAACAACAGAAACACTATCATGCGTATACTTTATGCTATATTATTGCAGATGTACAAGAAATATTTTCCTTCTTTAGTGGAAATCTATCTTTCTACATGGAAATATATATTTTTATAGAAAGCATTATGAGAGGAAATATCGGTGAAATGATGAAACGCACAAAAAAAAAAAAAAAAAGTCAAATGAACAAGACTAAACTATAAAGTGTCTCTCTGTGGATTAGTCTGCTGTGGTGTAGTTCATCTGATCAAACCTTTTACACTCTTAGAAGTTTACATGTATGTGTTGTGATTCTGCTGCATCTACTCACAAACAATCAACGCATAGATGGACATGTGTGTTTATTGTATTCAGTCACTAAAGGCGTAGGCTTGAACATTTCTGTCAAATCATTTAATCCACGGCACTAATCGCCTTTTTCTCCATGGACACCCAGAGGGGCTGCTGGGAGGATTACCGGTCACACATCGCAGTTTGTTTGCTGTGATGATTCTGCTCTTAAATACAAGGTCTTATGGTACAGCATTTTAATCTTTGTAGGGTTGCCAATGACGATTATTTATGTTCCTGATTAATCAAGAAAATAAAAGGTTAATAAATCTGTTAATTGTTTAGTCTAAATGTCAGGAAATAGTAAACAATTTCTCCAAAAATATCATCTTCGGTATGGTTCTTTTGTCTTTCTAAAATATATAAAACTTACAATATCTTTTCCATTTACCAAATCCTCACATTTGTTACGTTGGAGCTTGAGAATGATTGACATTTTTGCTGTATAAAAGACTTTGTACAATTATTATAATTGTCAACTTGTTTTCGAATGAGTAGTTGTTTTAAATTGTCTGAGATTTAAAAAGGTTTATGATCATGACTATGAAAAGTTACGGTATGGTTTTAAATATAAAGTGATGGTTACTTGAAAGGGGACGTATATGGAGGAGTTAGATGAGATGAAAGGAGCAAATTTAGCCAAATTTTGGTTAAAAACAAAAGTTTTAAGCTTATAAACGGACAATGTATTAAGAGGTTTCTATGGAAGTTTAGATTATTTTTACCAAAGTGAAAATTGGCTCCCATTGGAATCAATTACAAGTAAAATGAATGAATAATATAATCAGAATTTGATTTATATTTCACACTATACCATTGGGTTAATACTCTTATCTTCAGAGACAGCATTCTCTCATTATAGCGATGTTGATATTGATGATATGCTATCTCTTCAGAAAAGACATCTCACACATTCAGCCAGTCAATACCAGGACTAAATAAACAGCAGCTACGATGTGGTGTTAAAGTCAATAATCAACGCCTTTGCTTTGAGTGGCAAACTCAAATCAATGGTGTTGTTTTAATGAACGTGTCAGCCCTCATATTTTGAACCAACTGCAGGGGAAAAAATATATTTCATGACTGAAGAAAAGAATGTTGTTATCGGGCAGATGGAAGGAAAGCCAAGCATAACAAATTAAATCAATTCGGGGTGAAGTGCAGTCTGGGCTGATCATATTTAGCGATTTCTTTTAGTGTTCTTAGTCGGGGTGAACGCCACTGACGATAAATTCGAGGGAAAGCGTGCAGACATCTCCATGCAAATGCTAAGACAAGGTTACATGGACAGGAATCTGATTTGTTTTGCCTCGCTGGTGTCAAAATCACAAAGGATCAACCAAAACTGTTCAATAAACATGGCCCAGAAAAACCAAATACTCAACTGTAGTTTGAACCACAAGAAGAAACTAATAATATAATAATAAAAGTAATTGCACGACTTTATGAAGCCACCTTGGTGAGAATAAAGTTCTGGTCCAGCTGTTCAGCAGCCTGGGAACCCCCCACTGTTCATGGCCATAAGGGTAACTCCTTTCCTCTGCTATTTTAAAAACCTGGCAGCCAAACAAAGATAAAGAACAGCTGGATTCCTCTGAGCGGGAGACTCCCTTCTAGTGAAACCGATGAAAAATTCATCTTGCTAGGTTCTGCTTTATCTTGAGCTCCCCGCAAAGCTTCATTAAATCCGCTATAAAAACCTCCACTTCGATTTGGTTCAGAGCTGAAAAGCTACCGGAGCCGGCCTCTGCTATGCATTCACATTTACATTAATTCACGCACACATTTGCATTGAACACTCGCATTCTGCTGAGAGAGCAGTTTTACAATACAGGGAGCATCAGTGGAGACCTCTGAAACTATGATAGCTTCATCATAACAAACAAAAGGTTAGCTTAGCATTGTTAAAGGCCACAGCATCCTGACATATACATTTAATGTGCCTTTAAAATGACGAGCGCCAGCAGAGCAGGTGGGGGGGAGTTAACGTGGGTGGAAACGAGCAGCAAGTGAGCTTTTCGTTCATGGAGAGGGATTAGACGCCTCTCACTAGAATCTAGAATATTCAATCCGGCCCTCTCGCCTTGGTGCTTTTCTCTCTCTTTCACCTCTCTTCTTTTTCTCTCCTCTCTTATCCCTCTTGTCTTTGATCATCCTCTGTCTTTTCTTTCTCATTCCTGGTCTCTTATATCCCTCCATCCTGTACTGCTTTTTTTTTTATTATTCCTTGTGATTACAGCAGGGACAAGCTCATTTATTCATATTTCAGACGTTGGGAGTTTTGGTCCATGCAAATATTTCTCATACGGCAGATCAAACAATGGTCAGCCTGTTGATTTGTTTCTTTGGTAATGAATCTGTTATTCATTCGTCTATTCTCACTCAATCACAAGCAAACACTGATTTGAGCAGGCTTCTCTTTTCTCTCTTTGAGTTGGTGGACTAGACGTTCTGGGTTTGCAACAGTGCCTCCTATCAATTGTGTTAATGCAAAACTAATTTGCATTGATGAACATGTTTGGTAGAAGCGCTGGGATTTCGCATTGATTGATTCTGGCAACTAGCCCTTAGTTGAATGTCGGGTTAGTTAAGGTCTTGATTAAATATTGAAGATTAAAAGCGGACTCGAAGCATGAGAAGAACAACAGCCCAGATATCCACTCCAACCGGCTCTTCTTACTGTGGTATATGAACACCATATTCAAAACTTTGCAGTGAAAAAATAATAAAAAATACAATCCAGATGGCAATAATCTCAATCCAAAGTACCATTTTTATTTAACTAGATATAAATGAGAGCCAAAATGACGAGACGAGAGTAACTGATCATCAGAAAACGAATCTACAAATGTTTTGAAAATCCAAAAAAGGTGAAATATTCACAAGTTCCAGCTTCTCCAATGTGCTGCTTTTACTTTTTCTTCTATGAGAGAAAACTGAATCATTTTGGGATCTTTTTTCCTCCAGGCACTTGCAATTTGTATTTAATTCAGAGGAGACAGGGTTGAGGGTTTTCTTGAAATGATACCAGAATACTTGTTCCACTGTTTATAGGATATATTTCCCAAAAGTGCCAACAGTTTTTTTTTTTTTATTGATCCGTCTCTCTGCGTTTCAATCCTCCTCTTTTAGAGCTGATATCTTCTTCCACAAAACCTCAGCCTTTCAGAGAGGTCGGCACCAATCTGAAGCAGCCTTTCTCACATGTTGACATATTACTGCAATGTTTGGGCCTGAGGGCTTACTGTGCGGTGGTAGGGATCTTGTTTACCATCGTTACAGTTTGTGTCCTGTCGGGACAAAAAGGAATTTTAAAACACCTTCACTACAAGGTCAGGGGCTTCTTTGTATCGACACAAAAGGGCCATTACAGCAAAAGTAAATTATCGCTGGGCTCGGATTCGCTGTGCTTTATTTTTCAGATCGTTTTACACCTAAGTGAGGAAACGCACAATGGCGACTGATGACAGCAATCCTGGGGCGGAGGAAGTAACCTAGAAGCTGGAAAACGTTGACTGCCAACTAACCTATAAAGTTGTGTTTGCCAAACTTTCTGGGATAAATGCTGGCAGGAAAAAGTGTATCACTACCTTAAACTGTTCGCTTACTGTAACAACTATCAAACTGCCCTTAAGCAAGGCACCTGAGCTGCACCTGCTCTAGAACAAGACTGTGGTCGTGCCAGACAGGTCAAGCGTGGAATTATACAAGTGTGATGAAGACTGACTGAGAAATGAAACGCCCTCTCAGTCAAATAATCCCGCATTTATAAATGTTGAAATAAAGGCAATTAGACACGACAGCTTTATAAAGATAAGCTCATCTCTTCCTAAACAGCCGTAATAACTAGGTGAAGTATAAGCCTGGAGCGCCGTCCCATTAATACAAATCTCATGCTTTGAATAATAGGCAGGGATCATCAGTGTGGTTGTGATGAATTAAAACAATTATTGTCAACAGTTTATCGGCAGGAGATTTTGTTCCTTCTGAAAGAAAAAAGAAACCCTTCATTGCAGGAGGAGAAAAAAAGCCCCTTGTGTCTTTTGCATCTTATTTTGGGAAACTGATTGCCTCTGAGAAGACTTGCTGTCTGTGTCATCATAATATGATGAGTCACAGCCGGCGCTGCTCCAGGTGTAGATATGAAAGAGAACAGAGATGTGCAGTATTTGATTTGCAGTAGATTTGTTTGGGTTGTTTAGAATCCCCATGATTTCTATTTTGGAAATGAATTGAATACAAATGAATTGTTTATAGGAAAACTACTTGCAACAATAAAAGTGTTGTAATATCAGACAATTTCCTTAATGAATAACTATTATTCAGTGTTTCCACTACCATTATATCAGAGAGGCAGCTTGCGCCGCCTAACTGACAAGAACCTACTGATTTTGTTCATTCATTTTTTAATAATTTAGGTATAAAAATCAGTGTTACCCATTTAGTAACTAGACTGGCAGCCTGCCACAGTGTGATTTGTCCCACCACAGTTTTATAATGAACCGTAAATACAATTTTACCTTCTCAACAGGTGGGCATGCTCGTCATATTTCCTCTGTCGCTGTACTTTCAACATCCACATAGCTACAAAAGTCCCATTGTCATCTACTAAGAGTTCACACTGAAAATGGGCGACCTGCTTATGAATATACAGTATCATGTGAACAGAACCACGTCAGTTGCTAGTTCTGAAAGTGTCTCTCCAATCTGGAGGTTTGGATAAAGTTTATTAATTTGAACTAAACATTATGAATGTTTCTCCTTTGCGATGACAAGTCTTCTCTTATTTATAAGTTGATCTGTTGAACGACACTATTTGTTACAGTCCTTAAAGTTGCCTTATCGGCTGTTGTTGCAGAAAGAATGTCATTCACAGCCACAAAGTTTTTCTGATATCTTGATAATCAGGGAAAAAATATTTCATTGTATTATTGAGCTTGAATTAACCCATTGTTATTGGGTATTCTTTGGGTTTCCCAAAATCGCAATTTTGTAGCTTAGCTTTTCTCTAACGAAAGACATACTTTTATGCAGCTGCTAGTTGTTTAAAGTTGCTAAGATATGATTTTAACTACCAGTGTCATGACTATCTGCTACAGTCACATCAATTACATGGTCTTTGACATCCAGAATCCTATACTCTCAAAATAGAGTTCCACTGTGAGCTCTTCTGAGATCCACAACAAACCAGAATGTCAACACCACCAACAGGATCCTAACATGATGTCATGCCATAAATAAATAAAATAAGAGTTCTGTCAGACTTGCCCCGGTCTAAACCCAGAGGGAAGAGATGGGGATGAAGGGGCACTGCAGTGTCAGAGTTTCGCTCTGGATTTCCTGACATCATCTTGTCAAAGATGACAACTTGCAGCTTCAGCTTGACAGCAATAATTTATCACATTAACTATATTCAGCACTTTTGTGGAGTTGATGGAGGAAAGTTTCCATACCAAGGCCATCTAAGTAAAACGGAGGGAGTCTCTGTCCGTCTGTCTGTCCTTTGATTTTCTCTACAACCAATCATTCAATCGACTTTACACTTGACGGCTGTATAGCTGAAGGACGAAAGTGCGATGCCGAGTGAGATCTATGGAATATATTTATTAGTAGTACGTTATCTACAAACTGCGGGGCTGAAACTAACGATTATTTTTTTGTCTATGAAATGTCATAAAAGGAGAATATTGGCTTTGTTTTCTTTTTAAATGTCACCGACCAACTTTTTTTAATTATCAAAATAGCGATTCATTTAATAGTTGACAACTAATCGAATTAATTGATCAATTCTTGCGGCTCTAACACACTGTGTAGTGTATTGAGATGGGACCCTGTTTAACTGTTACACAACCAAAAGGCATGCTGGGAACAGCTCGCTCTCCGTCGCTCGCTACAGTACATTCCCTACAGATAAAGAAAGAGAGATCTATGGGAAATATTTATAATTAACAACTTATCCGATCGACCGAAGCTTGGCAAGTGTATTGCTTAGGACCCAAGGAAACACAGTGAGGAGTGTGAAGTTGTTTGGGTGAGCAGTTCTTGAGAAAGCTGCAAACAGCAATACCAGAGGCCAAACAATTGGTCCGTTTGGTAAAATCAAGTTTTTAAAGGGCACTTCAATAGTAATGTTAAAGCTGAAAATGACTATGAATGAGGTTGTAAAATAAAGTCATCAGCTTTGCACACAACACCAATAACATCCCTATTATATTTTTAAGCTAATTATCCAAAAGACCGATTGCTGTTAATAATACCTTACTGGTTAGATTTCTTACACACTGTGTGAGTAGAAATGAATAAAAGATGCTGAATGTGTACAATGCAGTTATGGTTGCATATAGAAAACAACAGGTCTCTTAATGTTTTGTTTGTTTTCTCTTTGTTGTTACAGATCTGATTGTCAAACTGGCAAAAGACAAGTTTGGAGCCATTCAGACGGAATACCAAAAGGTAACCGCGTGTGTGTGTGTGTGATTGTTAAAATGACTGTTTTGCAATATTTTTTTCTGATTGAAAGCAGACATTGATGATATATATTACAGAAGAAATGTACCTCTGAGATACTCCGTAGTCCACCACTTCTCCGCTGTTAATAGCTTTCACAAGCAGAGGCAAGGTCATCTTTTTCACTGGCACCGCAAGAAAAATGGTAATTGCTTCTGGCACAACCTGTGAATTCAAAGAGAGGAACATCACTTTAGTTTTCATGATGAACAACTTTGATAACCAAAGATGTTTTTTTATTCCCAGTCACTGAGATCAAAAGGTTCGCTCTGTGCCTTCCTCTCACTTATGGGAGCATTTGCAGTCTGTGTGCAGCGTTACAATATGCAACTATGTGGATATGCATGACAGAATCCTTTGATTTTCTCTCTTTTTTTTTTGTTCTATTTCATCCATGTTTTTGTTTGGTGGCTTTGCTCTTTCTTTGACGCTGCGTTGCCTTTGTCTTCTGCATGCCCTCTTCATCTGATCTGCTCTGATCTGATCTGGCCTCCCTCAGCCAGAGAACATAGTGCTGACCCTTCAGGTAAAATCTGCACACTGGAACTTAACAGTGCAACCCATCCCCTTGTTTTATCATGCTCCCGAGTCACCAGGGTTGCACAATTCCACCTAAAATGACTAACTTTGTTACACTTTAGTTCCCATACTACCATTTTTTTTTGTTTATTTCAACATTTTTATCATTTGATTATTGGTGATTAGTTGTGCAGCCCTATGGCTCCCACCCAGTCATCCTATCCACCTTGCAAACACCATCTTTGCCAAAACTGTAGCTTCTAACTCATTTTAGTCCTGATTTAGATCCATTCAGCTTCATGGAGGAGCAACAATGCTGACTGGATCACAACGGCAGAGTTTTAGTGCTCTAGAATTCATTTTATACACACTGTTTGTAACATTCTTTCACACCAATGTCCTGGCCATGACTCTCCTACGTTATGCTTATTGTGAAATTGTATCCTTTGTTTTCCTATTTGGCAGATGGCGACTTTAGGCCCTTAGAAATCCAGCATGTAACACAATCAAAAGCGCTTGATCTTTTGTGTGCTGATGTTGGCAGAATCATTTTTACTACTATACTGCAACCTGGACCCCTGACACACAGAGTGCAGCGATGCTACAGCTTTATAGAGCTTCCTAAAAACATGTGTTCTGCTCAGAGTTTCACACATCTCTCAGAAAGAAATGAACAAAACAAAACCATGAACATCCCATTGCAGTAGAAAGAAGGAGATAATCAGTTTTCTGGTCCCTCCTGAAATGTGTGATTTACAATAACAATACCTAAAAATACACTCAAACAACCAAGATCTAAAACAAATGCTGAATGGTCTTTGCTTCAGTCAGGACGGATCAATTTCTCTTATACACTCGTAGGTCAAAATCTACATTGTTGATTCTGTAGTTGACCTTTTAAATGAATTATATGCATGACTGTGGCTAGTTTATCAAAGACAGTGACACCAAGTCAAAACTGACAGCAAACCTTTTCTCTTAGAGGTCAAAAAAAGGATGGACATCCATACAAGAGCTACTATCATGATTGATTTTGTAAAATAAACCACCAAACGTAATATCGTATCAAAGCATAAGTGTTATCTAGTTTGTCGAATTTGCATTGGCCTTGGTTGTCTCCCGTTTGTCCCCACCCAATGAATGAAAAGCAGACTAATCCTGCTATAAAAGAACATGTCAACCAAGAGTACAGTGGATCATTTCCTTAGTGAAATGTCCTGGTGTAATCTTGGTTTGAATGAAAGCTTCAATGCAGTGGATTGAAATAGTCCGGATGGGATCAAAGGCTTACTGTTGTTTGTTGCAGTCTTCACTTTTCCTACCTAACTCATAAAGGATATCATGGAGAATATACACTAATGTTGTCCCTTGTGGATCCAGAGTAGTATCCGATCAAATCCACTATCAAGTAACAGGATCTGAGTCAGAGCAGTGAATCCAAAAGGGAAGCACCAAAAAAAAAAATTCACAAAGAACCATGACGTCAATTCATTCACAGTGTCCTCTCTAAAGAATGTATCTTACAGTCAGTGAGCAGTCTAGGGTAACAGCATTTTGCTCAAAGACACTTCAGCAGTCCTTGTGGCAGCTGCTTTGATTTAAAGTAATAATCTCAAAATTGAAATGAATGTCTGTTATATCACTATCAATCACAGAAAGAGGTAACAGAATGATTTTGTTCCTATGGCCTACTGATGAAAGTCTCGCAATATTTATACATTTGCAGTATTACAAACTGGGTGTTTGTGGCGACATTCCCACTAAAATCCATTGTATCCACAAAAAAATATACTAAAATAACTAAATGCACTTAATTCTGAAAATGACATTGTTTTCACTCAAAGAGAAATCAACCTTGGTTGAAATTTTAAAAATTCCCACACTAGAATCTGATAAAAATCACAGAACGCCTGTCTTCAACACTCGTGATGCCGCCTCATCATCCAGTACGGTCTTATTCAAAAGGTCATCTTCTTCTTTTGGGTATTTGCCAAGACAAGTCTATAGTCCAAAAATAGTCAGAGCTGCGGGCCCTTGGAGAGTGGTGGGTGGAAAAAAAATATAAATTTTTTGTGAAGATTCACCCAATAACAAGCAGAGCCAGAAGCAGAATGACAATGCAAGCGTTCAGTTTGCAAAATGTCCCCAACAACTGCTTTGACATTGGGTGCTGTTTGATGACAGACCACACATACACTCACTTATGCCCAGTGTCTCTCTTTATATATTTCTTTGCCTCTTAATATCTTCAAAACTTTAGATTCTTATTTTTCTCTCCTTTTCCACTGACCCTCAAATCATCTGTGTTTATTTTCCTTCAAGTTACTCTGAGGACCTTTTAACTGGTTGAGAAAATGTCTCAAATTAAAATGTATGCCTCTATAGGTACTATCTAAGTAAACAAAAACAAATCAGCAAGTACGTTATCTTTATCTAAATAATTACTCCTAATGCTTGTCATCGTTACCATTGGGTCAGATTCAGGGCAAAATCTGATGAAATCATGCAGGTTCACCAGCTCAGAAGCCAACACCTACAACTCGCTGCTGGAGACCCAGGCCGTATTGCTGGGCCCGCTGAAGGGATAAGAGGCACAAGAGAACCAGAACCAAGATTGAGTGCGGCAGACTGTCAGAACCTATTACAGTAAAATGAGAGGTTTTCTAAAGGCAATCTGGTGCTGGAAAGCGACCACTTTTGTGCACAGGGAACACCAAAATCAACACAAAATGAAAGTTCCTTGTAGTGACTTTCAGGTCAGAAAGGGTCTGATTGGGGTCTTTTTCTTCCTTTATCTCGTAAACTATCTTTATAGTACATCCACAAAACCTCACTCTGCCAAACACTCACTTTTGGAGGCTGGATTATGTCCACCACCAGAGACTCTGCACAGAGATTTACGGATGAACCAGAGAAGAATACTCCTCTCAGACGAGTTCAGAAGCCATTTCTTTTCACCCTGCATGTTAAAAAGAAAAAATAGCTGCAGGTCCCCAGAGATGGAAGGGTCATTGACTTATGAAGGCGATTAAGATTAGTGTGAATCAGCCGAGAGAGCAGTTCGTCCATTCAGGAGCGGTGATAGCAGCCCTGCTTTGATCTTTTCACAACGAGAAGCTATTGAACATCATTGTGACAAGTTACATGCGGTGTGGGAATTGCCAATCCCCTATTCAATTTTGCCAATTTCCAAAGCCTTTGCTGAGTGCGGTTTTAGATAGGGGCAGATTAAGAGGGAGCACTGTGGTACATGACAATAATAGATGGAAACTTCACTGAGAACCTGCCAACATCAGCAATTTAACCCTCTCTCAATATGTCAGGGGAAATTTGAAAGAAAATCATGTTAAGTCACCTTGAATATTTCTAATATTCAATCAAAGTCGAGGATTATTGAGGCTTTGTGATGAGAGGTGTTCAGATTTCAAAGATGACTATTGAGAAGCAAAGCACAACCCTAATTCACACAGAACAAACTTTGTAAATACAAAGTTTTCATGTAACTATACGACAGTCAGCACTCCAATGCCCTCTCCTGTGTTAGCAGGCTCAGTCCATGCATCTTAATCTTACTGGTCCTCACCATAATGACCTCACTTCACTCCCACTAACTATCTAATAACTGCCCACTATTCTAAACAATCTAACTATTCACTGCAGATACTGTACCTGCATTTCACAAGTGAATCTGAACTTGTTTAATCATTTTTTACAGGTGAAAAACGCAAGATTTAAGCTTTGAATTTTTTCTAAAAAGGCCCAAAGGTATTATACACTCAGTGGTCAGTTTATTAGCTACAACTAGCTAAAACTAATGTGGTTTAATGCAACAGTTGCAAGTTCTCTGCTGTTTTCCAAACCACCTTTTTCTTACCTTTAGTATGTACCACAGCTGGCCTTACAAAGTATGTACTTTATCGTGCAGTATGCATTTAATTGGGACGTACTACTTTGTCATATCATTGCACCTTAAACTTTGACCCTATTCTGAATATATTAGCTAGATAGCCCAAAAAAACCATGCAGGCCTTCAACCTGCAAAATGCAACCAAATGAAGTAGGACATCCTATTTTTGGTATACAGCATTTCACATACAATGGACATACTCAATCTCTTTTCTTTAGCTCACGGCCTAAAGCGCATGGCAGAAGTAAATTTGGAGCATGTCTTACTCCACTTTTGCTAGCTAAACAACACATAATCTGAGGGCAAAGTAAGGTGCCATGGGTTGTATTTAGTCTCTTAATTAATTATGGGTGTATTTTGGGCTTAGCATTAATTTAACAAATCATAGTGTCATCTATTATCTTTAAAAGACAGGTGCGCCTGCAACTGTTGCAATTCTATTCAAACGGCGGAATGGCTTTTGCCGCATGAAGATGGCTGTTTTCTGTAACAAGTAGAGTGAAAATTGCTGTATGAATAAATGACCCTTTTAAAAAGCAGCTAAATACTGTGTCATTGACTTTAGACCAGCTTTTTTTGGTCAGTGGCGTAATCGCATTTGTTTCCAACAATGTGTCAGACCACACCTTATTTTTAGACCAATACGCCCATGGGCGCACAGATGGGCTGCACGGTGCACCGCTTTACGCTGGGTAAGACACGGCCAAATATGTTTTGTGTTTATTCAGCTTTATAGTCATTTTGGATACAGTAGATTATGATCAGTATTTTTGTTTTACAATCAAGAGTGTTTTTTAATTATTGATTAAAATTGGGATTGACAAATTGTTCTTACCTCCATGAAGGTAGGATCTATAGCTGGTATATCAGACAGCATTAGTTCTATCTGTGTGTAGCAAATGAACTCTCACTTCAAAAAAGGCCAATGTATCAGTTCAATTTATAGCGATTTATATCTCTAAAATCTATCTTTTTGAGTTAGCAGATCATTGTAATAACTGGTAATAAACTGGAACCGGTTGAGTCACGCACCTTATTTTTTGCAGAACTTGATGAAATAAAATTATTAAAAAAGGGATGAACTGCACTCAAACAGGTGTAATTATCTCACCCAACGGGCACATTTGAGACTTTATTTCAAGAAAAATCTCGATTTTATGACTCCATTCCAGTTTAAAGGTCTTCAGTGCAGCAGTGCATTAACTGCCTTCTAGTTTATTCCTATTGAAGCAGGTTTTTCATCAGAAATGCTGTCTTTCTCGCTTCATTAGAGTGGGGGAAAAAAACTGCCCCACAGGGCTACATGGATGGCTCTGACTCCTTTGAGTATTTTCACATCATCCTTCATGTGTTGCTATCCTCTCAGTGCATACTGCGGTTTATTGGAAATTTATGTAAAAAGCAACTTTAAGCCTAAGCTACTGCGAGTGTCAACCAGCTTGTAGTAGTACTGTACATGCAAAAAGTATTGTCACTCTGCCCATTTTAACAAAGAGAGCCCTGGCATTCATGTTGTGTAATAATGTAGTTGAGGAGTCTTGCATTGAATTGGCTCGTAGTATTTAAGAATTACAAAGAAGTGAGAAGTGAGAAGTGTTACGCAATGTCTTTTTATTGTTTAACCACAAATCCCTTTTGGAGAAAGAGGAGAGAGAATTTCCAGCGGTGGGATCGTACCAGATATTTTTAGATTCTTGGCTCATTTTATCCTCTGCCTCCTTGTGTGTGTCCTCCCTTTCTCTCCTTTAATCCATCCTTTCTTCTCTCCCTCACTCCCCGACTCATCTGCTCACCTCTCCTGATCCAATTCTGTTTTCGCTCTACAAACTCCCCCCCCCCATCCAATTTGCCCTTCTTGTTGTTCCATCTCCCTTTTTTCTCTTCCCACCTCTGATGTTGTTTCCTAAATAAATTGTCCCCTCATTCTTCATATCATCCCCCCCCCCCCCTCCCCGCCGACCACAGGCCATCTACTACGAGCTAGGCTTCCTAATATGTGCGGCGGTCGGCCTGCTGTTCGCCGTTCTGGTGCCGTTAAGCGGCCTCTTCTTCTGCATGTGCCGCTGCTGTGACAACTGCGGCGGCGAGATGCACCAGCGCCAGAGGAAGAACGCAGATTGCCGGCGTGGCCTGCTGGGAACGCTGCTCTTCGCCACCTCACTGCTCATCACGTGAGTATGACTGAGAGACACACACACACACACACACACACACACACACACACACACACACACACACACACACACACACACACACACACACACACACACACACACACACACACACACACACACACACACACACACACACAGGGGTATTAGATTGAACCCAGGCGTGTATTTTCTGTTGCAAACAGTGTGTGCACACTTTTGCACATTGGAATTAAATGCAAGCTACACCTCTGTCTTTCACAGTTTTGTGCTCATGCACACAGATTCAGGCAAAAAAAACACACCGAACACGCATACACCTCTGGTCATCTTGTGAGTGTGTTTCACATACAAACACACACGTGGTCATCAGCTTTCCCCATCCCCCATGCTGTTTGCTATATATAGTAGTTCCCTACTGTAGATACTATGTGGCAGCACTCTTCATACTCGTATTGAGTCTAAGCACTGGTCATTATAATCTGCAGGGGATTTACACTGAGAGCTTTCATTAACTGTGGTAGGAAGTCTTCATTTATGTCAACGCACGGCTAAAACAATGATAAATCCAAGATAAACAAATGACTATAATACACAATTATTCTATAAGACAAGGTATTATGTGTTTTAAATGGTTGTCACTTCTACATTGTACTATTCCCCTTAGCTTTCCTGTATAATACCTACTGCATCTGCCTTAAGGGTTTATGTATATTACTACTCCAGCTATCATTTCACCATTAAATATGCATATGTTTAAGCATGTTGTTGATGATTTTATCCGGTGGGAAAATGCAGTGAATCTACCACTACAATTTATTTCCTACATTGCCAATGTTTTAAACTGGATTAAATGTGATTAATTGTAGTAATCCAAGATAGTACCTCCTGCTATTTTCAGCCTGGTTTGGTTCTCCTTTACAGAAACTGAGATAATATACATTTTATTCATATTTTATACATGAAAACAGGGCAGCAGGAAGATCATCACTTAAGATGCTTTTCTTTTTTTTTCTACCATTTACCCTACCGTTGCTTAGGTTACATTCCCTTAATATTGCAGAGCCGACAATCTTGGCAAATGAGAAATGGTAGTGAAGAGAAAAAGCAGGAAGTGAAATTGTTGATGTTGGGGAATGAAGGTAGAATAGGTTGATTTCCTGGACAGGAAATGTTTCTTCCTGGACCATGCCAAGTATGTCATTTCCAATAAATCTAAATCCAAATTGTCGTCTGCTATCAAGCCACTACAGACAGTATCTGGCTCAACTTAAGTGGATGCATAGAAGTTAAACTTTATTTTCATGTAAACAGTCAGCATTCAAAGATATTAACACAATGCAGTTGTATAACTGTAGGAGAATGTCATGACTTTCCTGAACTTTCAAATTCCTTATTGGAATTGTGAAAATTATTTTAAAACATATCTTTATTCAGATGCCTTAAAATGGTTCCCAAATCTCAATTGTTCTCCAGAGTCAGTTCTTTTTTAGCAAATTATTTTGGTCGTTACCAAACGGAACAAAACATTTTGTCCATTGAAAGCTACGGTAGCATGTTCAGAGCCGCCAAAAATAACCAGTTTGTAATCCACCTGTGTATTTATGGTGTAAATGATGAACCACTGCAGCTCACAGAGTGGCAATTGTATGCTATAAAGACATCAGAACATAGCACTTACTGTATTTGTATACTCAGACTGCTGAGACCTCATATTAACACAGACTTACACTTATATTTAAATTTGTTTGCACAGAGCGAGGACTGTGGATTGACAGAGCATTAGGAAGGGATCTATCTCTTAATGTTTTTTTGAACTGGAGGATTGTTTATAGTAAGCAAAAACTGATTCAGAGTTCAACCTGGGTTCCAAACCATTGTATTAAGACAGGGTTGGAAAAATATGTGGATAAGATAAGATAAGATAAGATAATCCTTTATTAGTCCCGCAGCGGGGAAATTTGCAGGCTTACAACAGCGTAGAGTAAAGTGCACACAAGAGACATAGTAGAAGAAGACAAGATAAAAAATAAAAAATGAAAAATAAAAAATAAAATAAAACAAGTATTATAAATAAGCAATAAAAAAAAAACAGTAGAAAAAACATCAATAACTGAAATATTATATTTACAGACAGAGAAAAAACCCCCAACTATTTTAACTATTTTAACTTTTTTAACTATTATTGCACAGTGTAATGTGTAATGTATTGCACAGGTTTTTATTGTCATGTTATTATTGTCATGTGGTCTGCTGGGAGCAGAGTTGGTTGTGCAGTGAGTGATGAGATTTCACCTGAAATTGCACATGATAATGTCAAACTATGAAGGAGTGGGTTGAAAATATTTTTGGAGTAAAGCTTTAGGTTAACTTTGTGCTTCTTAAATGTGAGCCTATTACATAATGTGGCTGTACTGCATCTCATCTTTCAGAAAATGGACCGGGGGAAAACTCAAACCCTCTCTCCACTCGGTTTAGTCTCAGCGGTAGAAGAAGCAGTAGCCGCTGGGGATGAAGCCACAGCACAAAAGGCTTGGGAGAGCTGCTTTGGCCCATTGTGTTAGCACTGAAGGCATCCAGGAGTGTACTTAGTTTGACGTTCTTTGACTTTTTGTCTTGGTTGGAACGAAGCCCAGCTATTAGAAATTCCAAGGCAATATCCTAGAAGCACAGCCGCAAGAGTCTGAGAGCATCCTCAGAGCTCTTATTAAATCTCCCCAGCTACCGGGCAGAGACGCTGCAGAGGCTCTAATGAAGCAATTACAGGGAGGAGAGCGATGAGTACCGAGCACAGGCCCGGACTGCTTTTTTTTTTTACCGCCACTAGAAAAAGCCAACAGCGAGGCAGAGAGGAGTGGCAGAGGAGATTGTTGTTTTCCAAGAAGTGTTGAAATCGGATTGAGAGGGGTAAAAGACACCCAGCTGAGGGTGAGGCTAATAATATGTTGGAGAGTGAAGATGCCAAAAAACAAAATTACTTTTATATTACTTCTGTCACTTTGCTTGGTAATCCATGAGTCGCTTGTTTTATATTACTCTGGCATCATACCTTTGGTGGTAAGCAGTAACTGTTGTGGTGTTTCTGATCTGCACTTTCCAGACAGGACTGTGTTTTGTTTTGCCAACTATCCCAAAGTGTAGACGACCTTATTATGATCAATGCAAGTAACAATAACCCTGTTTATCAATGTAATGCTCTTGACACCAAATTAAGCCCTTTAATCGTATTTCCCAAATACTTCGCAAGCATTTAGGACTGGTCAATATATTGATATAATATCGATATTGTAATATGACACTAGATATCCTCTTACAGTTTGGATATTGTAATATGGATCCTGGTTTTAAAGGCTGCATTACAGTAAAGTGATGGAATTTACCAGATTTTTCTAGCTGCTCTATATTTTGCCTTTACTTACTTAGTCATAAAATCCACATTACTAACGATTATTTATTAGAAATCTCAGTTAATGTTCTGTAAAAGCATCAATAGTCAACCCTACGATATTGTTGCAATATTGATATTGACGTACTTGGACAAAATATGGTGATATTTGAATTTCTTCATATCGTCCAGCCCCACCACCACTATTGGGTGATGTTTTAATTATCATAGCACACGGTCGGGATGTGTATTAATTTGACAAACAAAAATATAGGGCTACTTTCACTTACCAGAGTCAGATCAATAGTACACTATACGGTTGGACCACTGCAGAGGCACTGACACATTTCTTTAAATTTCAGTGCAGTAGTTTTATTATCATAATATTTTACATGGGATTTATGTGACAGAATCAGAGCAGGAGATGAGAGGAAAAAAACTAACTCTTGCATCACCCTTTACTCTGAAAGTGGCAGGGTCAAATCCCGGAGGAGCTGCCAAAAAGCTGTGGTTGTAAACATGAATGAGTAATGTTCACTGGGTTAGAGTAGCGCTGTAAGGATTTGATTCACACGGATGCCAGTCATGCTGAAAGCGCACACACACTCCTGCTCAGATGCTCCGGCTAAAACAGACGGTCGTGTTGTCAGAATGTGTGATGAAATCTACCAAAACAGACGGCAGATGTGAAGTTCAGGACAGAGTTCATTCTCTATAATACTTGCTGGAGGCAGGAAATTAGCTTTGTTGGAATAAATCTAAATTTTGTAGATTAAATCAAACACCAATAATTGAATCACAACCAGATAAAGGCGACACTCTGATTCAGCAGGATGAAATCAGGTGAATGAATCTTGAAATCTAAATAAACAAACTGATTATCAGGCCGGCAGTAATTGCAAATCCGCAAATTACTGCGCCTTCTAATTACATTAGACTGATTTCTTTTAGAGCCAATAATCTTGGCGCGCGCCGGAGAGGCTGATTAAGAAACAAAAGTGTTTCCTATACACAGCCAGAAACATGTAAGCATCAGAGGAAAATCAAAGTGAAGTGTGTTAGCGTCACCGATTACATCCCACTCTGAAAACAACCATTTAAGACACAAGTTCACAGGGGGTTGAACTGGAATTGTTAGTTGTTAGTTTTAGTGAAGACGCAGCAATAATGTATGAATATCTGCAGCCTTGTCACGGTTATGTTTGGTCTGATGAAGCCAGAAGTACAGAACCTTATCAACCCAATTCACTCAAAACATTGCATGTGTTTATTCTTTGTTTGTATTTTGGTGCATATTAATGAAGATCAGCATCAATATAAATATATTTTGACTCCTATTAAAGTATCTTGAAGGTTGATAAGACCCTCTTTTTCTAATCTTCTGTTTTGCTTTCTTTCGGTTTTTCATTGAAGCAGTATGATGTTCACACTATATGGAGAGAAATATTGAAAGTCAGGACCTCATGTGTTTTATGGCTGCAGTGCGCTTCATCAAATGATGATATTCTTCATGCCTTGTGCATCATCTACTCACATTTATTTCAAGTGCAGTGCCCGTTTAAAACACGGCTGTTTGTAAAGGGGACAATGTCTTGGTCTCTCTCTCGCCGCTCATCCAAACCAAACACTCGACAATGCGCTTCACTGAGTCCTCCATACACCAATAAACTAATAAATACGTCCCATGGATCTCCGTTCTCTCTTCCTTCATCTGTTATTGAATGTAATGTAGCAAGCGATGGAGAGCGAGCTGTACCCAGCATGCCGTTGGGCTCTATCTTGGGCTTCACTATTTTAAAACAACCACAGATTTTAAATAAACGTTTGTAACGTTGAACAATGCTTGGCTGCACAGCGAGTTTATAATGACTGGAAAGACTGTATCCGTGTACAGCATTGGCAGATGATCCATTTACTTTCTGTAAGATCCAATCTCAATATTTGCTCTCCGTTAACCCTCCTGTGAATGGGAACACTGGCGCTGTGGTGGTTTAGATGAACAACATCTGTCTCGCCGCCCTGTGTGTGTTTGTTACTAACGTATAATGCCTAAGCTCATGCATAAATACATGCAGTGTGCAGTAAAACGGCATGTTGCATCAGGCCTGCCAGCTATGAAAAGACCACACCGTACATTATTAAATCAACGACAGGGGTTATTGTAGTCTTCACTAATCAGCTCTGAATCCACATGCATGGATTCGTAATGAAAAAAAGGACAAATTGAAGATTCTTCCCTCTATTCCGGTCAACTGGAAGACCCCTGCCTCATGCGTTTACCCAGCATGCATTTCAGCAGTCTATTTCGGTCGCTGGGTGTCCAAAACTATTAACACAAAAAGGTCCCAACATTATGGGCTTAGTAATTCATGCTAATCATATGGGTTCTAATTAACGATGATGTATGTGGCAGTGAACTGAGCGTTCAGCACCCCGCACTTTAAATCCTAATCAGACAGTTTAGGCTCTAAGGCTGCATTCACACCAGATCAGGCGTTGCAGTGAAAACATTTATTTGAATGTGGGTAGTACGTCTGGGCTGTAGCAGTGGGAACCATAGGGAATGCAAAAAAAAAAAAAAAAAAAAAAAAAAAAAAAAAAGTACTATGAAGAAGCAAGAAGACAACCAGTGTTATCTGCAAAACGCTGTAAACCAACTTCAGCTATGACAAGGAGCAACTGTAAACTCATATCTCACATTCATGGACTACTTTATTGCCTTTCGACAAGCCCTGTAAAGAAACAAGTTAAGTAGTAAATGCATTATAATAAAACAAAAGGTTGAATGTCCTGTAAACAATTTGATTTGGCTGGCAAAATATATGAAAGGACATGTTAATAGTGCTTTTGTCAGTGAACTATTTATGATATGTCTTAAAAGCTCTAAGTGTGCGCTTTACGAAAAGGTTCACGACCAAATGTAAAAGTAAACAAAAGACTTGCAGAGCCGTTGTGAGAGCCCCGCAAGCCATGATGACATAACCAAGCTTATGATTTAATATTGTAGATATTTGATATTAGAATATGAAGTCCTAGTGATATTGATATTAGGACCTCAGGCTGTGTTCAGTGTCAGGTCGGTTAGATTCCTGATCACATTTCAGTGTCTACAGACCACAAACTGTCTGTTCTGTTCACTGACTGTCATATGAACCTGTTTCATTTAGATGGCCCTTAGTTTTTACAAGATTGTTATTTGTAATCCTCCTGTTATTGCAGCTGCTCCTTTTTAAAAAGGTGGCATGAGGTGGATTGTCATGTCAATACATAACCTCAAGAGCAAAAAACAGAGAGTGAATTATGACAAAAAAATAAACAAAGCAACCTAAAGATTGATCACATTATAGAGCTCCCCTGGTTTAGTTCACCTTGAGCCAGTTCTGGTGAAAACATAATCTCTGTGGTAGGCAACACCTTTAACAGTCGGAGTGTTTGATCTACTTACGTCTGTATGGACCTTCGGGGGTTAAAAAAAAGCAAAGAATTTTCCCTCTTATTTATGTGACAAGAGATATTAACACGTAATTATGCTGAATTATTAATAAAGTGACCCAATTAATGAGTAGAAACTAATTTTTCATCACCGGTCCACTTGTTATTACACTGAAGCAGCCACAGCCTACAGACAAACACTGATATACAATAAATCTAATGTCATCTACCTGTTCACACACTCCTTCACGTACACGTTAAGTTAGTAACACGTAAAGTAAGTTAGTAATGTTCTAGTTCAAATAGCCGTTAACAACTTTACATAACTGACATTTGATACTTTGTTTTGATTGCAGCAACAAAACTCCCTAGTGCTTGTAGGAAAACACCTCTCAGTCACCACCTGACTGGTGACACAAATGCATAAACACAATCTTTCAGACACGCAAAAAAAAAAAGCGCTAAATCAGTCACACACACACACAACCCAACACACTCTCACACTTCCGCCTGTAACCCACACAACGCCCAGTTAACAGCCTCCGCCGGGAGTCATCACATGCCGGCCTATTTTTAGGGGATTCATTAATAGTGAGACGAACTTCACTCCGTCATGAAGGAAGAGCCAGAATGACTATGAAGATGCGACTTGCTGACTAAATGTCAAGCTTACTCGGGGCGTCGTCACGTGGAATTCACTTTGGGGCAGTTAAAGCCAACAAAATAAATCAAACATTACTCGGCAAAAGTGACAGGATTCAGTAGATGTATTTTTCTTTACATCTACAAAAATGACAGAAGATACTGAGAAGCTACATCGTAAATGATTTGGAATAACTTTAACATCAATGCAAGAATTCTCTGGTTTTATCGAGCTGGTTTAAAACTCTTTTAAAAACACAGTTGTTGTTAATTAATATTTTGGAGATGTTGCTGAATTTATTAGTTGAATTTCCTTGAATAAATCTAATCTCCACTCACTTTCTGTCCTTGTCCACCGATCATTACGTCCTCGTACACCCATGGTCGCTGCCCAGCACGTAGACGCCACACAATGGCAGCTTCACACAAACCACTGCCAAGCTAATTAACTAGAGAAGTCGTTGTCAGTATTTCCTGAGCATCCCATAATTCATCACATCTCCTGGAGAGACTTCCATCATGCTAATCATTCCGATTCTTCTTTTTTTTTTTTGGTGGGGCTGGTTTATAGCTGAAATCTATTTTATTTTCTCACTAATTACGTTTTTCCTCTCATCCCGGGGTCTTTGGCGGTCCGTGGGTTATTGAAGTGTGCACGCCACAAATCAATACAGTCTAACAGGAATTCTACGTGAGACTAATGGATGCTCACAGCTTGGTCAGGCTTCCTTTCCAATTTATTGGAGACATTTGTGTTACAATAGTGATGATGTGGCAAATTGGTGCTACGGGGAAAGAGAAAAGATATGAGAGAGAGAAGAGCTGCAGGGTTTGGTGATGTCGCTTAAATCTAAAAGGTGCGATTATCTCAGTGATGATTGGCTGGAGGGGATTATAATTCAGAAATATCAGCATTTAATACAGATACTTTAATGTCTTTGTGTCACTTTGTTTTAATTTTAAATTTTGCAGTCAGCAGTGCGAGGAATAAAGGACCAAGCCACCATGTTTTGTTTTTTTAAACATGTCTCACTGGCCGAGTGGTCAGCTGCTTCTGCCTTCTGTTCTGATAGTTATCTTTCTATACTGGGAAAGTTCTAACACAATCAACGCTTTTGTTTCTGAGCAACAAGGAAGCACTCTGCTGTGACATCCGCGGCCTTAAAAACCTCTTCATCCAAAACACTTGAGTGCAAAGTAGAGAGGAATTTTGATTAGATACCCCTGAAGTTCATATGGAAGCAGACAAACACAACTTTGAGTGACAAGACATTGAATAACATTTTCCTCATCTGCCAAAACTAGTATCACCAAGTGCTTGTGTCTGTAGATTCCCCAAAAGGGACTGTGCACTCCGGATTGATCATATTTAACGCTGTGGAGCTACTTTCATCCAGTCATCCTTGGATCACAATGATTCCATAGATGCTGTAAACCCAGTGAGAAACAAATCATACCAGTGAGCCGACGTATAAACAATGTGCATGTGCAAAAAACATGCATACTTAATAGGAAAGGGACCACTTTATGAAAACCAATCACTGTGATTTAGCGAGTCTTTAACTTTGTAGAACTCTAGATTTCATGGGAAAGAGACTTTTGAGTACTGACACCAAAGAAGGTTTTACACCTCAAGTCCTTCTCCGGAGTCCTTGGAGTTACAGTCGGAGAGCTAAGTAATGACGTGCAAATCATAGCTGATTCAATACAAAGCATCATTTTGATCGGTCAAGGCTTAATAGAGTGCAGGAAGTTGTTATGAAGTTACAGAGTAGTTTACAGAGTAAATTTCCTGCTCTTTGAATTTCTCTGAATAGTCATTTTCTCGACAGGCTTTGTTTTGTTTTGGAAAACTGACATTTGTTTTTCATTCACACCATTACTGTTTGCTTTGGAAGGTTAATCATTTTTTCATAACCTTATTTATTCCAGGGATGGTTTACTGAGCAGAACTAATGGTTCACCGTCTCTTTTTGATATTCTTCTTTTTTTTCTCCCGGATGTTTTAAAGTTTCATCAGAAAATGATTTGGAATTCAGGAGGACATTTTCTTTTCTTTTGGCCTTGGTAGAATTTTTTTAAATGCTGCTGTATTTCAGTGACCTTCTGTGGTCGTTTGAACAACCCTGAGCCCTTCAGGCTGTTTGGCTCACAGTTTAGTATTCATATCATTCCTGGACTGTTTACAGTGGAATTAATGGTCTGTTGTCTCCCATCAAACCACTGCAGCTAGTTTTTAGACAAAACAGACAGCATCTTACACAACGTCCTTATGAGGGAAATAAAAAAAACAGAGCACAATAGCACCGTCTTAACTGGGTTGTTATGCCTAAAGCGGAGCCCCGGAGACAGAACTTCTCAGTGTCTGGTTAAATTCTTTATAAGACATAATGCTGCACTGGGACGCCGGGTTCAGACTGTGACCTGGCAAGCTCTGATGAGACAAATATAACAGAACAGCATAAAAGGGATGCAACAATGGCTAGTTCAGGGGAAACACAGCTAAATGGAATATTAACAAGCTAACCAGAGGCTTAGATGAAATAAAATGGTGGCTAATGAAATATAACAGGGAATAAATTGAATATAGAGATTAATAGGAGTGTATGCTGTTGAGTAAAAAGAGAAATTATGGAATCAAACGTGTCAGAATAGAATGAAAGACTGCTCAGATTGAATAAAATATTTGCGTTAGTGGTTTAAATGGTGGCTACTGGCTGCGGCTGTGACCTTTTTACATTATAATACGCACTCTGCATGTACAGGAGCTCCTGTAATCAGCTGATCTATTGTCCCAAATACATTCGAAACATAATGCCTGAAACATGAGCTTTTGAATAAAGGTCACTGATGTCAGGCTGAAAATACCTCAAAATTTCCATGTTCAAAGATGTGAATCTAATGTTTTGAATAAGGCCTTGGACGATACTTTGGTTTAGGTCTAAAGAAAAAGTAATTGCAATAAAAGCACTTTCTGCACAGCACTATTTAGTAAGCAATGTTTAATTGTTAGTGGTAATATTTGTTTTAGAATTATCACAATGACCACATTATCATTTTCAAATTGACTGACAGTATAATAGAGGTACAGTTCCAGCAGTGTGAAAGCAGGGAGGAGCTGAAGGGCGACTGTCCGAGGCCTCGCAACTACAACCCCGCTGAATGCGGCCCATTGTTGAGAGTTTGTAAAAGCTATGGAGCCACCAGACCATGTAACACTCACCACTCAGCCCCCAGTAGTGGCCTAGATACTGGGGGACTGCATGCACTAGTTTGATGCTCTTCTTCATCTGCTGTTGTGGGGTTTCCACCCTGAGGGAGAGTTTCATGTGTCATTTGGCTTCCGCTCAAACAGGAATTTCAGCCCTTTTATAAAGTTGCTCGAGGTAAATCCTCCTCCTTCTGTGTTTGAATTGTCCCCTGCGGTCTATAAGAGACACAGTAACAACAAGCCGCCACACCGCCATGCAGCCATTAAACACAGTTTTCAGCTGGCGGGTCAGTTTAGGAGTTTCTGATAACAGAAATGTGATGA
Organism: Anoplopoma fimbria; assembly: GCF_027596085.1. NCBI lineage: Eukaryota > Metazoa > Chordata > Actinopteri > Perciformes > Anoplopomatidae > Anoplopoma > Anoplopoma fimbria. Next base: position 22,462,785 of record NC_072452.1, read on the forward strand.
AGCTGCACAGCACCCCTCATCTTCACAAAGTGAACGGCTGAGTTGATGAATGGCTTTTTAAAAGGGCAACTGCTACCTGAAAATTACTTTCCAATATTTCGGAAACAAGCATGGATAACTACATCAAAAGTATTTGAAGTATTTCGCTGTAGTCGTTCTATTTTTGTGCCAGTAATCAGTTTGAAGAAAAAGTTCACATTTTGAAAGGAAACGCCTCAATTTGTCAGGATGTGTAAGTTTGTGAAAAGTTATTTTTGATGCACTTTAAGCCTGAACTTTCAAACTTAAATCTTCTCTCGTCTTCTGTCATGTAAAAGTCATGTCTTTTTGTCTCTTGTATATGTGAGTTTTATGGCATTGCTTATAAAAAACTACTCAGCTGAATGGACGGAAATACCTCCCTATCAAATGCGATATAAAAGACATGATTGAGTTTAAGGTGAAATAAAGGTGCCACTGCAGGAGGGAGTTGGTCTTGATCGGCGGAGGCTGACATGTTTCCTGTTGCCTTTAATCAGACGCACGCATCCGTAAAAAAAAAAGATGCGTTCTCTCAAATAAATTCACTCAACAGCAGCGCTCATCTACTTTTCTATTATTCAACTCCGGCGTGCCTTGCTTGTCACCCCGGGTTTGTTGTCTGTTTGATCATTTTGTCTTCCTACACAAATATGTATTTTTCCTCCTCTTCTTTCTGGTTTTTATCTCCGGATTTAATTTCACCACTTCTCGAACAACACATCTAAAACTGCAGCCGAAACAACTCTACTGAACTCAGACTTAACTAAAGTCTGATTCTGCTGAGGCAAAGGTGAACAGTTGAGTACTACACACAGCTCATCGGAGGGCGCTTTGCGTTTTTCCTCAAAGAGTCTTTGTTTGGCTGCAGATTCCAGTGACCTTGCTGCACACTGGCCGGGGAGAGGGAGTGAGCGAGAGACAAAGAAAAAGAGAGGGAGGTGGACACAAGGAGAGAGAGAGAGAGAAAACAGAGAGAGAGAGGGAGCTGAGGGCAAAAGAGGAGACAGGGGAAGAGAGAACAAAAACAAAAAAAAGGGGGTTATGGACGATTCAAATAAAGCACGAGAGATAGAACAGTGAGAGAGGGAAACAAAAAAAAAAGTCTGAGACTGAGAAATAGAGGTGTAGTGAAAGAGACATAGATGAAAACAGACGAGCCAAAAGCGGAAAGACAAATGAGAAAGAGCTGGAGAGGAACGAAAGGACAATGTGGCAATAAAGACACAGACAACCAGAGACAGACAGACAGACAGAGAGAGAGAGACAGACAGACAGAGAGAGAGAGAAATAGAGATGGAAGGTGTGTGTGATTGTGAAGTTGTGAGTAAAAGGGAAAGGCATGTGAATGAAAGTGTGTCCCTGTGTGTGTGAGAGTGAGCGAGACAGAGAGAGGGCAGAGAAAAAATGTTGGACAAAAGGCTTTTGTTGTGGAAGTGGCCATTTTGAATCCTCCCCTGGTTCCGGGTGGCTCCTCTTCACCGTGTCCCAGCCTAGTTGTTTGGCCTAGTTTCTCATTAAGTCCCCGCTTATACGACGACAGCGTTTACGCCGCGTCGGCCTGCTCACTATTTATGGCAAACATCATTAGAATTCCTCCAGACGTGGCTCAGCTCGATGCCACCACGGATGAAAAGAGTTTTCCCTCTGGAGGGCATCGCGTGGTGCTATAACATATTAGTCATTTATGCTTATTTTAACGCCGCTTAACTACAAATCGCAAACACTTTCAACATGTGCCAACCATTTATCAACGGAGATTGTTTTGACAGTTCTTCTTTTGGAAGAGATGCTCTGACAATCAGGTTTTGACTTCAGCTGTCAAACTGCTATAACTTCAATGAAAGAGAAGAAGAAGAAGAATTTGACTTATCTTATTACATAGCTTTGTTGAATACTTGATTCGGTTTGTGTTAGGGATGAATGCAGAGACCTCTGCCTTATTATGCAGTGAGTCACAACACCCGGATTCTTCTCCATTGATCTAAACCTCCTCTGTAGCCTCTGAGTCTGTCCTTTTGTTATTCCTTTCTACAAGTCATCTTACATCATTCATAAAGCTGATTATTCCACTGAAGCATAAAAATCAATCGCCAGAAGTAAAACGCTAACCTTAGGCTATAAACAAACTACAACACGGAATACCCACAACGAGGCTGTAAAGGTGGAAAAGCTACCGTGTTGATGTTCTTTATATTTAGCCATTTGTTTGCAACCGCCTTTTTTAAGATACGTTTAAGCCTCAAAATGTAAAAGTAGGGTATTTACTGGCGTATTTTATGCCGTGGTACAAAAAGATAAACTCTCTTAAAGTTGTATTAACAAAATACCTTATTCCAGGCTCTTAATCAAAAACCAATTCAGATACAATTGACTACAAGACAAGGCAACAAGAACTGCAAAAAGCATAAGTTTTAGGTCTTAATCCTGCAGAACTTGATAGTAGACGGCTGCTATGAAAAACAGAGAGTTTCTATGGATGCAGTCCTGACCTCTGTACACAATAAGAGGACTTCATATTTTCCTTTATGGATCTCTGAAAGCTGGACTTCAATATAGAACATGTGCTGCAGCACGTATACTCTTATATGGTATTATTAAGGCATTAATCATGCAAATTTACAATACTTATGAGCGTGATCATATAGGCACAGGTGACATTCAGCATGTTTACGCTGGTCATTTACAGAGTTATCTGAAGTTTGGGTTCAAGTGAGTTCAGTCATGGTTGAATGAAAAGCAAAAAATGTCAAATTCACTCAAACAAGAAATACTCTTGATAACTCAGGGTGTTAGAGTTGATTCAGACTGCCACCGTTTCTAGTCATGCCTCATTTATGTAATCTTGTCAAGGTGGGAAAAAAGAGAGTTTTGTCATTTGTGCACATGACAGCTACAAATTAGAAAAAAAGGGGCATTAGGTAATCAAACAAAAAGGTTAAGATAAGAATATGTAAATGTTCTTGCATGAGGTCCATTGACTCTCATTTGGTTCCACCTCATCCGTGTAGTTCATTAAAAGAGTCAAATATTTTGCACATTCAGTGTATGACGACACCGTACGATCCCTAATGTGACAAAATGTCTGCAGCATAATGCGGGTTTGATTAACAGGATTATATTCACAGAGGGAGACTTCTACAGCAGCGACTGCTGATCACAGAACTGTAAAGATGAACTAACCTCACAGACACAGACGCACACACACACACACACACACACACACCATTATCTCACTTTCAGACTGTGATGGGGCATAACCTCACTTTGCATGCAGTGTCGGCACAAACATAAACACGAGCCGTTACGCAAACCCACACGGAGTAACACAGATAAACAGGCCCGCACGCAGAGACCTCTGCGTTATTATGCAGTGAGTCACAACGCCCGGATTCATCTCCATTGATCTAAACCTCCTCAGTAGCCTCGCAGTCAGTCTTTTTGTTATTCCTTTTCTGCGACTCATCTTACATCATTCACAAAGCTGCTTATTCGGCTGAAGCGTTCCTATAAATTAGATTCAGCATGTTATACATCGAGGGCGGCTGTGGCGTACAAGGTAGTTCTCCAATCAGAGGGTCGGTGGTTCGATTTCGGCAGTCGATGTGTCCTTGGGCAAGACACTTAACCCCAAGTTGCTCCTGAAGGCTTGCCATCGGTGTGGACTGGATGATGAATGTTAGTTAGAGTCTGATGGTGGCACCTTGCATGGTAGCCTGTCATCAGTGTGTGAATGGGTGAATGATATGTAACATACTACTGATTGTAAGTCGCTTTGGATAAAAGCGTCTGCTAAATGACTGTAATGTAATGTAATGTAAATACATTATACAACCGCGCCGTCAAGAGGTTTGATGCTTCACAAATCCATCGAACGGAAGTTTCTATGACCATCTGTTTCTGAAGTTAATCACCCGGTGAACCCCGACCATGCTCACCGGCGCACATCCACGCAGCAATGAAGACAAACTCAGACGCACAGTGCTAGCCGCGAGATGCTGGGCTGAAAGATTCAGCAGGGATGATGTGTGAGTCATGGAAACGGCTTAATACTATGGGCCGTCTTTCCCCTTGATGTTGCTGAAGCTAATTAAGCCTTGTACCGAGCTACTCAGGTCTGTTTGATGTGCACGAGAGGCCCGCTTTAATGGTCTGCGTTAATGGTCTGCTTTAATGCAATTCTGTGTTTTCACGTTTAATTTGAACATGTTTACAACCCAGGGACCTCAGACTTAATGTACATACACCTGTGTTTCCTGCTATGAGTTGATCTGCAAATTACTTAGATAAAGACATCGCCCTGAAATGTATCTGTTATCTTGAAAATGCAGAAAATACAACCGTCTGCTGGAAAACAGTAACAAAATTGATATTCATCAACATTTTGTGCTACCAGTTAAAGTATTTGTGCTTTATTTTCTGCTTTTATTGTGCCGTATTCCACGCCAATAGAAAAATGTGCTTCCCCGATAGCAAATGTACATTTTTATGCCATCAACCATTTTAATTGGACTCATTTAGAAAGAGACTCATTTCAAATATGTGTTGATAATCACACATAACTGCGATTACAAGAACATTAGAGCTGGCTGTCAAGGACATTAGGATCATTCCACAGGTGCACTCACTCAGAAGAAGTTGAGAGAGAAAATGTTTTTAAAAAAAGTTAAATGTGGTAGTGCACACTGACCCCTACTGTTGATGACATGTTATCACCCCCCGTCCTGTCAAACACACCCCTGGGCTACCGGGATGACTGATGTGGGAGCAGCAGGGTCACTCGGTGGCAGATAAGGAGAAGGAAAGGTCACGGTGTTGTTGTTTTTGTTTTTTTTGTGCTTGTCATGTGTGTTTTTAGGATGGGAGTGCTGTGTGCATACGCTGCCAACCAGAACCTGAGCTCTCAGGTGAAGAACATACGGAGGTTGGTCAACAGCAACATGAGGGACCTGCACACCTTCGCCAATGACACGCCGATGGTGAGAAAGAGGTTTTTTTATCGTTTATCATTTGGCTTTGTCGTCCCAACGCGATATAATAGCATGTTATGAAAGCAGAAACTGAGAAAATTCTGTTAATGTGCTGTCAGAACAAAAACGTAATCATTAAATAGTTAAAATCCTGAGAATCTATAGCACAAACCTCAATGAGACAGCAATTTATATTTTGCTGATTATGGGGCCACTGGTTAAGGATATTTTAGCTAATGTAAATGTTTGGGTAAAGCATGAAAAAAGAGTTCAGTCATGGTTGAATGAAAAGCAAAAAATGTAAAATTCACTCAAAAAGAAATACTCTTGATAACTCAGGTTGTAAAGAGTTATTTCAGACTGCCACCGTTTCTAGTCATGCCTCATTTATGTAATCTTGTCAAGGTGGGAAAAAAGAGAATTTTGACAGCTACAATTTAGAAAAAATAACACTCATTTTATTCAATTTCAGGAGCCCAGGTTTAAGACTTTCACTTTACTTGGCTGCTTTGAGAACAAACAGCTGTGAAACGTTATATGTTGTTTGTGAAGCCTGATTTTCTACTTCCCCCCCATTTCATTTTGACAAATAAAAAGAAGCTGTGCTGTACTATGACAAGACTTTATATACGGATTTCCATCTGCTTCTATTTGTAACACTCTGCTCTGTTGTGTTTCCTGTTTGCAGCAAATTGATTACCTAATATCCCAATACGCCACTGCCAAGAACAAAGTCATCTATGACCTAGATAGTAAGTAGACCTCCTCTGTGCCTCTGATGGCGAAGTGAAGTGGACAGAAACGATCCACTGGTTTCCTGCTCTTGGTCATATATCATGCTTATTATCTGAATACACTGTGTCTACTTTCCTTGACTTGTTTTCACAACAGACTTGTGACATATCTAGGTCTAGATAGCTACAGCGGTGACTGTTATAGAGGATCCCTTGTGCATTCATCCTACTTTGAGATAGCACTGCAGGCAGCTCTTTCCTGAAAGTTCAAAACACCTGCAAAAGCAGCAAACATAATAAAGAAAAAGGACTGTTTTTTTTACTGTTTTCTTCTGTTGATCTGATGCTGCGTTCTCTACAGATATAGGTCCGTTATTGGGTGGAAGGATACACGATCAGTTGGATAAGGAGGTCCGTCCTGCCTTGGACAGAGTGCTCAATATTGCTGGAGGTACGTCTGCGGGTTTTGTTTCATTTCCTCTTCAGCTACGATATGATCAGGTTATTGTAAGCTGCTACTGAATGCAGGTTACAGCTGCAGTACACAATATTATAGAAGTCATTAAGTGACTTATAACATCCTGAATTAGTTGCAAATATTATCAGTTATTTAAAGAATAAGTGAAGCCCATTATCAGATTTCCCCTCCAACAAGTATGCTGTAATAAGACTCTATTAAAGATTAAATCGCTTTGACATATTCTGCCCTGGCTATAATATACAGTAATGGTTTTTTCCTTGAAGGTCAGCGAGTTAATAAAAGCTGTGACTTGTAATTATCATTTAGATCATTTTTTTAACCTTTGATATTCTATGCTTTTTTATTAAGTGAAAATCGAGAGAGCCATCAAAGGTAACAGTAACTCAGTAACTGGACCGTGTCCCTCAATCCCCTGACCTTGTGAACTTTGACACCGGTGATGCTCCCGTAATCTGTTCCCTTGTGATCTTCCCTGAGTACTTGGACGTATCTGAGCGCCTTAAATGAACAACAACAAATTAAAGTATTAAAACTGCACTACGCAACGTTTGATTCTGGTGACGAACCTAACAATACAGACATTATGTTAAGTGATATCAGTTAAGTGCCACCTTTTGAATTTAAAGATCTGCCTGGTAGAGAAGAAGAAATGAAGAAAGTAGAAATGTTTTATCACAGTTTCTAAATGCAACACCAGCAGAAAGCACAGATGGTTTTCTGTGAGGGCTGTCACCAGATAAACAGTTTTTTGGGGCAAACAGAAAGATAATCTGAGTTCCCATTTACATATTTTAACAGATATTATTCCCTTTCCATCAAATAATCTTGCCTAGTGCAGTTTTACGATGTTGCCAAACCCCAATGTGAATTCAACCTGCACCTGGACATCTCCCTTTTTCTCCACTTGTGTTCCCCCGCTGTGAAGTGAGCATAAACATGTGTGTTTGTGTGACCGGTCACATTACTTTAACCGATTTTACCACAAAATTACAGCACACTCCCATGTCAATAAATCAACCATTTGAATATGTCATTATTAAAAGGTATGATCATATTTAGTTATGTATTTCAAGCAGCTGTATATGGATGTAACACTACATGGAATATACAGCAGTCAGCAGGCATGCATACGGTTCAGGTGGTAAAATGCTTGACCAGAGACGACTGTAAATACAGTTTGTGTTCTCAATGTTTGTGTACTATTGTGTTCCTACTGGGGCTGAGCCGAGCAGCCAGAGGGTCTTAGTATCCGGTGCGAAAACCGTGTTTCATCAGTTGTAAAAAATCTGAATGCTAAAGATACAGGAGATTCATAACTGGAAAACACAGTAACAAACATCTGCGTTTTTACTCCCTCGAGTACGGCTAAGAGTTTAGCTATGTGAAAGTAAATACACTGTTTCCTCTCCTTCTCTCTTGCATCTTTAATATGTTGAAGGATGCCAGTGTTTTTATTTTTTCATTCTTTATCCTGTTTAATTTTAAATGGCCGCTGCAGGCTACTCTGTGAGTGTTAACTAACAATGTCTGTTCACTTGTGATGCATTCAAATGCTGGGGAAAGAGTTAGTTACTGACAGCAACCATTTTTGTTAGAGGAAGCAAAGTCAAGACTCTAATTTCAAATGCTGGAGAACAGCGAGGCTTGGATCTGAAACTCTGTATGACAAACTCGGCTCAGGCCTAGTCTTTACAATGAGTGCATACTGTTTCCTGTATGAGTCTGTGCTTTTTATTAACATGAGCCACTATCATACGGACTGTCCTTTTGCTGTGACTGTTGATATTAAAAGTCAGTTTTATACTAGCCACTGAATCAGTTTGATCAGAAATGTATTTGAAATTTTATATTTGCCCCAGAAACATTGTCAAAAAAGTGATGTTACTGCTCTGAATATGAGAGTGCATTTATATAGCTCCTGTTTTAACAATTCCACATGATTTCCCAGGACAGAACTAAAAGATTGAAATAAAATGTTAATTATTCATCTTGCAGCAAAGCTACGCCGTCTGGGGCTCATGGGAGAAAAAAAGCCTTTCCTGACACCTCATACAATTTAAAATGTTTTACTTCACAATATAGGTTAGCTAATGAGAAAAGTCTATTTGCTGTTCAATGTAGTGGAGTAGGTAACACACTCCTGCTGTATCAAAAACTGCTCGACCTAATTTAAACGAGAGAGTTTGCTCGTTTTCCCCCCCGATGATGAACCAAAATACACGTTCAATCTCATCTTTGCTCTTTTTCCAATTCAGCCATGCGAGAAACCAAGGAGGCCCTGGAGAACGTCGGTGTGGCTCTGGAGGTTCTCCAGGAAGGAACAGGGAAGCTCAACTTCAACCTGAGTGTGGTCCGGACCAGCATCAACCGCACGCTCAACGACCCCGGCTGTCATGACGAGAAGTCAGACGCCACCTCGGCCCAGCTGTGCCGCAACATCCGCCAGTCGCTGTCCCAGCTGCAGATCGGCGCAAACTACACACGGGTACAACACTGAATGCAAATTGGACTCCGTCTCACTTTAAGTTTACTTCCACGTGTCCCACTTTTAACTAAGTGACTTCTGAACTATTGCAATGTCGCTCCTTAATGAGGACGATGTACTCAGGTGCTTATCTGATAACTTATTAATAAGTACTGAATCGTTGAGGGTGTCCCAATACCCTCATATAGCATTACTGAATGTTTATCCCTGTGTGTGTGTATATCAGTGTTTCATTGTCTGTTTACATTTTAGCTACCCAAGGTGACTGCTCAGCTGGAAAAAGTGAACGACGTACTGAGAACGGACCTCAGTGCTATCGTCCAGAGGGTGAGTCTGGAACGTTAATCTGTGTGTCATAGCCAATATGTGTTATTTAATGTGCTAGTGTCACCCATTTTTTCTTTCGTTGCCTTGTCTACTTGTGCTTCAGTTAGTGGTTTACAACATTTTACAGAATGCCTTTGAATTGCCATTTTGAAATCAATAAAAAATTAAAGAATCACCCTAAAAATGGACAAAAAAAACCTCCATGTCTCAACACTTTGTCCTTTTCCTCTCACAGGGCTACGCCTCTGTAAACGACACGCCACATATGGTGGTGGAACAGACCAGAAGTGTTGTGGAGAGTAAGTCACATTTTACACATACAAATGACCTTCCTTCTTAAAGCATACAAAAAAATAATACCACTCCATTTATGTAATAATTCCTGCTTTGTGTCTTACTACACTAATCAATTATATGAACCACTGGTTTTTACTCTTTTAACCTCTCCATATGTCTCTTTTATTATTCTGCCTTGTGAGTTTGATTAAGTAGATTTCAAGTTTGAATGTGCATTTAGAGTTCATTGTAAAATGATATCCAAGTTTGCCATCTTTAAACCGCGTAGTGAAGTTTTTCCATCTGCAGCTAGAGGCTTTTCCCACAGGCCATTTATTCAAACTGATTGATTACTCTATTGATCCGTCTCTCAGGTGTACGGGGTTTGGTGGACGGCATTGGCAATAACATTAGCAGCTTTTCCAAGGTATTCCCTGTGCAGAGTTCCCTTTCCAACTTCACCATCTTCATTAGCCACGCCCATGCCAAGATTGAGGACCACTACCCTGAAATTGACAAGATGGACTTCTACAGGTAAACAAACCTCCTATAACTATTAAAAACTAAACTGTGAGAAAGAAAGACATTCCTATAAAGTGTAAATACTGTAATAAGTCCACCGTCTTGTTGCTTTATATTTAGCTGTGGTGGAGGATGACACCACCTTCAAAAAGCTCTAACTCTTTAGCTTTCCCTGTTCCCTACAGGTGGATTGGCTGCATTGCTCTTTGCTGCATGGTGGTCCTTGTCCTGGCCTTTAACTACCTGGGCCTGCTGTGTGGCACGCTGGGATACGACAAGCACGCCTCGCCTACGACGCGAGGCTGCATCTCCAACACAGGAGGAACGATGCTCATGGCGTGAGTCAACTGTCAACATGACAGGCTGTCAGTTTACAGATTTAAAACTGAAGAAGGTGTTGCCATTAAAAAAACACAGTATTTTAGTACTACCTGTTCAAATGCTAGTACTCTATAACTACCACAACTACTGCTGCTTCACTATTTACTCTACATGCTGCAATACTTCTAAAAGGTGACAAAGACCAGAGCATATAATCACAATCATGTAAAAGACCCGAGGAGCATTAAAGAGCTAAAGAGAGTTTGTTGACACTAAATGCAGAAGTCATCTCTAAAAGAAAAACTTGTTTTGCAAAACATAAAATTTTGATGGCAAAAGACCTCAACTTTGGGTTGAACTTTAATATTCTACACATTGTTAGCTGTGTTGTAATCTTGATTTAACATTAGGCTCTCTTAATCACAATAACTCTCCTTTTAAACTGCTGTGCGGACAACATTTGGAAAAGTTGGAACGGACAAATGAGTAGATTCAAGTTTTTGTCACTTATATGGACAAAAAAAGGGTTGCAAATATGACACCATGCAAAAGCATTCCCAAAGAGCTGCATTTTGGGCTATTTTTTCCCTCAGATGAAAAAGTATCATATTTGGGATTTTAGTGGCCTAATACAAAAGGCAACAACATTTTTGTTGAGTTTTGATCTTTAAAAAAAACTTTCCCCCAATGTCATGATTTTTGTTACATCTAATTTGAGATGCAGATCCAAAGTAAACTGCTCCTGCTCCTTGCAGTTCACCTTTTCCTCTTCCTCCACCCATTCCACTACTGCTACACCTCCATCTTTTTCTGTTCGATACCTTATCTGTACCTGAGGGCCTGTGTGTCCTGCTCCACAGCGGCGTTGGATTTACCGTCATCTTCTCCTGGGTGCTGATGGGAGTGGTGACCATCATCTTCCTGGCTGGAGGAAACATGGAGAAACTTTTTTGTGAACCTTTCCACACCAAAGAAGTCTTCAAGGCAAGTTCATGAGTTCCCCCCAAGTACAAACAGGCACCTTCACTAGGCAGGAAGAAAATGTACAATACATCTCAAGAAGTAATTTGACTTAATTTTCATAATTTGGAAGTATGGAAATGGGGTTTTTTGCGCACCTTCAGATTAAAACACACATAATGCTGCTTTGTTTGGGTCTGTGTGTTGGTCTTGAAGTACGCTTGTCTTAAATTTGATCACATGGTCACACTTGCTTCCCATGAGAATCACACATCCTCTTTCCGGCTCTCTGATCTTCCAGGTTGTGGACACCCCGTATCTTGTCAACCCAGACTGGAAGAACTTCATCCCTGGCTACATGTACAACGACTCCGACCTGGAGCTGACGTCAGAGAGCTTGTACAGGTACAAACTCCTTTTTTATGTATTTAGGTGACAGAGTTATTCCTTCCACCTTTTAGAAGGACTGCACATCTGTCTTCTCTACATTGTAGATTTACATTTGGTTACAAAACTGAATGGATTTTTGCAGCAAGAAGACATTTATCAGAATAACAGGCTGTTGAATTTGAATATTTTTTGTTTTGGCGCAGGCGTTGGGTCAGGCATCAAGCTTGCGGCTGAATATTTTATTTCCACTGATGGGGAAGCAAATGAGAGAGAGGATTTCTATTGACCTTGAGAAGCCAATTAGCATAATTTTCCAACACTATTTTTGTTGCTTTTTCTTCAGCCTCTTTCTCGGTGGTTACATCAGCTTTCATCATCTCCTTTCAGTGAGAAGCTGCGTATCCTCAGTAACTGGGACGGCAGACATGCATTAATTATATTTCCAAATATGTGTTATGTAGCGGCTGCAAAGTTATCGTGGAACATTTGTCTTTGTCAAATTAGCAAATATTCCAGCTTTTGAGGATTATTACACTGACGATCAGAGAACGTCAGTGTGTCGTGTACTTCCAGTCAATTTCACTTGATGGCAGCAAATATTTTCACTCTGAAACTTTTAAGTTGACTTTTTTCTCTGTTGTACCTCTTTGTATGTGTTCGTATGTGTGTGTCTTTCTCAGCACGTGCAAAGAGAACAAAGGCATCTACTCGGCCATGCGACTGGACAAAGTCTTCAACATCTCATTGTTCCTGAACACAACAGTGGTCAGTAAACTCACGACGCACCACTAGTAGCATTCTGTCACATGTTGTACGGTCAATCTTAGTATCTTTGTATTGATAAATTCCTTCATACAAGATATTAGACTAGGACATTGTGATACAATTTTACTAAAAGCATTAAGGTTACAAACAATTGTTCTTGGTTCTGATGTCACTTATGTGTCAAAGCCAATTGTACAGACATTATACTTCTCAGTACAATGATGTGTTTAAAGTACGCCTCGGGTAAAGCTCCGTTTGTCTGTACTTTAGCTGTTTTCTAGGAATGTATGCGAATTTCATACTTTAAACAACTCTGAAGTAACCTTCATAAAATACTACTATGGGCAGTTAATATACAAAAAAATCAATGCACTTTACTGAATGCTGAAACAAGAGCTAGAATAAATGTAGTATGCGATTTGGACATGCAGCTTTATAAGCTACAGGCGATGGAGTGTCCTGAGATTTCCATCCTTGGCTGCAGCGTCTAATTAGCATTACCTAATGATTTCTTTGCTGCCAAAACAAAGTCCGCGCTGACGGCTGATAGCTTTAACGTGCCTCGGCCCTTACTCAGTGTATGCCTGAGACGTTACACTGATGCAAGTTTCTATTTCTTCTTGGCCCTGAGCCAGCCACTCTTGCCTGCCTGAGACGTTCAGTACTTTCCTGCCAGTTGGCAAGGTTGTCTTGGCTTCTTTCAAGCCAACAGCTGATATGTCCAATGCTGCATCTGTTTCTGCACACTGGTCATTTGTCTTCATTTAGTGCCTGCACATGTTAAAAGTTTCCAAAAGTGTGACACCCTACCAGCCAGAATTTCAGCAAAAAAATATAGAATTGAGTTATTTTATCACCTGTATAAGCTCTGGTAATATATCTTATCAAATGACGAGGCTATCTTAAAACATTCAACAAAATGTACTGTTTTATTGGATTTTTTATGCCAAAATCTTTTCAAATCTAAAAATATGTTCTACTCCACATCTAAGTGTCCCCTTCTTTTAGTCTGAGTAACAACATAGATTTCATTCCCATGCTGAAATATGTTTCTCTATCAGCTCACTGTCAAAATAAAGATATAGGACTAATTCTGAGGTTGCACTTGACCTGAGTTGTCACAACACAGGATCATATTATCTCTGTCTTTGTGAGAAACCTTTTGATTTGAGTGTACTTCATACTAGAAATTATGCAGACCTGACCTACATTTATGTTCCACAATAAGAAAACACATCATTTACAGTACTTACCAGACAGTCTTGGTAGGGTAGATCCTCCATGAGTTGTTCCTTTTGGTCCATTTGTGTTGTGTTTCTCCTCAGGGTTGAAGTCATTAAAGAATATCCATTATCTTCAACTGATCCACAGGCTGGGACAGGGTGGTTTTTGTAGAAGTCAATAGGAAACACCACCTGCAAGGACAATGCCATGTTAGGTAGAGAAAGTACAATGACTCAAGTACTGCCAATAAGTAACATTTTATATTCATTTTTGCCCCATAATTGTACAGCTTTTACTCCACAGACAATTCATTTTACACTTATTAACAATAACTATTTACATACAACAAAATAAAGGAATATAATAATAATAATAATTTTGCCATAATTGTACTTTTTACTCCACTTTCATTTTACACTTATTGTAACTATTTACATACAAATACATATGATGCAGTACTATACTACTAATATACACAGTGGTACACAAAGTAGCCCAACTTTACTTCTGGACACGTGGTCCTCACCAGAGTCAACACCAGCTAGCTGCGTCATCATAATTCACTTAGTGCACGATTAAATGACGTCACCACGCTACGGCGTCACAGCGCTTTGATTTGATTGGTTGATCGGGCAGCAGCGCGGTGATTGGTTAGATTTCAGCCAATCAGATTCCTTGTAGCCGAGATCCATAAATGACGTAACAGCTGAGTGTATCAATTTGTATTTACAAGAAAGCAGCTTCAAATCTTCAGATTCATGCATTTTTTTGGTTTAAATAATTATTGTTAGTGACTTGTTTAGATTTAAAAACATTAAATTTAGTGTTACCAATAAAGTATTATGCGTCACAATACTGTTATTGGATTAAAGATAGTTTTTGGAGCAGATCTGTGTACTGGATATAATTAATTTCATCATTCTGAAAGATTTTTTTACTTTGTATCCTAAAATAAGATAATTCTTTATTAGTCCCGCAGCGGGGAGATTTACAGGATTACAGCAGCATAGGGTATAGTCCAAACAAGAGACATAGTGGAAAAAAAACAAGATCAAGAATAAGTATTATAAATAGCAAATAAGCAATAAAAACAGTAAAGAATCCACAATAACTGAAATATTATATATGCAGACAGAATAACTATTATTGCACAGTGTATTTGTATTGCACAGGTTTTTAGTGTCATCCTAGTGTTTATCCTCAGTACAATAACTTATTATGTGAGAGATTTTCTTTTCTTTGGGGAAATCCAACCCGTCTACAAAGAGTGTCAGTCTATCAGTTTAGGAACAAACAACTTTATTTCCAACATTTCTGTCGTGTTTTCTTTATATAGTTTTCTTTTTTGGTGGTGAAATTGCATATTACTATTCAAGACATCACTTGCAGAATATCATATTTGCCAAAATATGTCTCTCTATGATTATGGTTTTCAGAACAAGCGATACAATAAAACAGAATAAACAATAATACAAAGTAATTTTAGTTATTGACACATAAACATGGAGTCATTATAGAAATGTTGGTTAATGTCTGCCCACTGGGAATAGTTTCCTCTCTCTTAGTTTAATAGTTTGTAGAGAAATGTGATTTTTGCATTCCAATTTGTTTATTTGTAGAGCAATTTCCATCAACAAGGCAATACAAAGTGCCTCATATAAGACATAAACCGCATTAAGGCAGACTATAAATGAAAGTAATGACTAAAGGAAAGGATTGTGTGCAGAAACGCAATAAAAGGAACCGCAAACAATTTACACTAGAAACAAAGAGAAACTTTCCATGCAAACATCGTTAAGTAACACCACTCTAGTGGGATATGTGAACTCTCATCCAGGCCACATCCGTGGCAAAATTTGTTTGGCATTTTCTGTTGGCCTTTCATTATGTTAACAATGTTGTTGTGTTCATACTGTAATTCCTTGTTTAAACTGTGACTCAAAACCAAGCTTTTCTAAAAGGCACACAAAACGTAAAAACATTTGACTTCCTTTTAAAGCTTTAATATTAAGATCTACAATCAAGGTATAATGTTCTACTATCAGGCCTTTTCAAACATACTGCTGTCCCTTTTTGTGTTTACAGTTTACTAAGGATGTGGTGAGTCAGCTGGACAGCGTCAAGATCGACCTGAGGGGAATAATCCTGTTAGAGGCAGAGGGGAAACAGAACCTCATGGATTTTTCTGAAGCAGGGCTGTCAGAAATCAACTACGCAGACTACCTGGAAGAGGTGACACACATTACATTACATAACCATTGACTGCTTGTTTAGATTTGGGATTTGCATGTTACTGTTCACCGCTTTTTATATTTATGACACGTTTCGTTAACCATTTCTGGCTTTGCTTGCTATTGATAATCTTTATTGTTTTTATTTTGTTTCATTTGCGCTCTATATATCTGCTCTCTCTCCTACTTTGTTCTACAACTGCTGCATAACAAATTCCCCTCGGGACAAATAAAGGTTCTGTCTCATTTACTCGTAAAAAAAAAAAAAAAAAAAGATCTGAATGAGGAGACTCATATTTGTGAAGGGATACACAAGCACAAACAAGACAGATATGCATGAATGAAGCAAAACTTAAAAGAGACAAGCAGGCAGAAACACAGATTCAGAAACTGAAGGAATGAGCTGACATAAAACACAAGGACAAACACATACTCACAGTAACTGAAATGTACAAAATAACAGTCAAATTAATTACTGGGATATTTTACTATGAAATTGATTAGATAAATTTAGGTATGTAGCAATATGTAGTGGTAGAAGAAGTATTCAGATATTTAATTAGGTTAGCAAAAGTATCACTTCACATTGTGAAAATATGCCAATACAAGTAAAAATCCTGCAAGTATTATAAGCAAAATGTACTTAAAAGTATCTATCTGTAAGTAAAAGTACTGATTTCCCCCAAAATTACCCCTGTGAGTGTTTTACTATTGTATATTGCATGATTGTATTATTGTTACTGATGCAATTAGCAAAGTAAAGTATAAAAATGTCAATATTTCCCTCTGATTTACAGTGGAGTAAAAGTATAAAGCAGCATGTAATGGAAATATTCAAGTGCAAGTACCTCAAATTTGTACTTAGATACAGTACTTGAGTAAATGTACATTCCACCACTGGCTATATGACATCAGTTTATTAGTGTAAGCTCTCTATAGATATCAGTTGTTTTGTGAAAGATCAGTGTAAACGTTGATAAGAGAGTGTTCTATACATATACTAATATTATTGTATTACATATGTACTTTATTGGTATGTCACCAGAAACAGCTTGTGTAAACAGCCTCCTGCTTGGCTGTCAGTTAACATACAGCAGGCAGCCATGCTTTACCTAATAGGAGCTGTGACGTGACACAGTACACTGCGTTCTGAAGCCTGATTAACCAAAAGTATTCTTGCCAAGGCAAAGAGTGTGCAGGAACAAGAGTCGGGACATGGCACTCCCTGTCTCTTCCAACACTACCTGTCAGGTTCACTTAGATTTAGTCCTGAAAAATAAAAATAAATGCTTTAAGGACTCCATTCGAGTGCAACACCTGTCCTGATACACAACTCACTCTCAGAAAGTCAGGATGAGAGGTTTAAGGGCCAAGAAATGTTATATAATAGCATGAATGTTAAAGACATTCTGGGAAAAAATATATCACAGAGAGATAATAAATATCTACTATTTATTAAAATTAAGTTTTTGAAGTCCCTGAGTCTTTCCTTCTGAGGAAAAAGCTGAAGGAATATGCACCAAGGTGGTTTTAAAGTTTAATAATGCCCAATTGATTCATTTTGAATACTGCATCTTATATATCTTTCTTTAATTTAATAGTAATTCCAAGGTGCAATGGGATTTTAATAAATGTACAAACAGTAAAAATGATTATGTAGCTAGTAATTATGGATGATAGTTCTTGAAAAAAATGACACTTAACCTGAGTGCTTTGAAATCAAAATTACCACTGAGAAAGGAATGCTTACAGGATTTATTTTTTTATCTTTATACATGTTTTTATCTTCAGGTCAACAAAGGAGTAACTGTGGTCGACCTGCTCTCATTCGCCAGAGATCTGGAGGCCCAGACAGACCTCATGGTAAGAACACCTTGGTGTCGTACCAGCTGATTTACAAACATCCACTTCCATGTCCTGTTTTCAGAGACACATAATTTGATTTACTTATTTATTTACAATGCCATGGGGGCATATTTGGTTATCTCTAGTCTCCCAGCTCAGTGTTGTAGTCTAAAACATAACAGCTCTGCCTACATAGAGACAGTCTTCCTGCCTTCAGGGGGTTTCAGGAAGGTAACAGCTTCCAGCTTTTTTCCGTCCTGGCCCCTCAGTGGTGGAATGAACTCCCCACTGACGTCAGGACAGCAGAGTCGCTGCCCATCTTTCGGCGCAGGCTGAAAACTCACCTCTTCAAGAAGCACTACCCTGAGCCTTCCTCGTAGCACTTATTGTATTCGTATTAGTTGTTGCACTCACTGTATTCATATCAGTTCGCTGCACTTACTGAATTCGTATTCGTTTACTGCACTTATCCTATTCGTAGTAGTTTGTAGCACTTATTATATTCGTATTAGTCTGTTGCAATTATTGTTTTCGTAGTAATTTGCCTCTGCACTATACTTTTGCTCTGGTTTATGCTTTAAGATGCTTGTTTAAGAAAGGAGATGCACTTATGACTTCTGGTGACTCGTAGTTCTCTTGAATACCTATGTTGAATACACTTCCTGTAAGTCGCTTTGGATAAAAGCGTCTGCTAAATGACTGTAATGTAAAAAATGTAATGTAACACAACACATTTATTCACCTCTAAATGGCGAGTCCTGAAGGATCCTCCAGAAGGACGGAGAAGACGAGTCTACACACAGGAGAAAAAAACACATTGATTATTATTTACAGCAAGGGAAAGAATAAATAACTTCTCTGACATGACTTGTTTGGTAGTTTATGGGCTTAACATTTCCTTCAGCGCTTTCATAAATGATATTTCAACAAAATTGCCTGTTTTTCTGCCTGTGTGCGTTTCAGCCCAGAGGCGTTCTGCAGACCGCTCTGAAAGGCCACGCCGGAACTCTGCGGCAGATCCACAGCCAACAGATCATCTCCATGGAGCAGGCCATGGTAAAGCCCCGCTGTGTGTCTCTGTGTCCTCAGTCCAGATATTCACGCCTGGCTGGGTGGCTGTCTTGGTTTTTGGTTCTTCTGTCTAGCTAAAAGGAAACATCCAACATAAACCACTAAAAAACGTGGGCATTAAAATAGCATTGTATGTGTTTTGCCTTAATTTGGTTGTTGTTGTTTTTTGACTGGGAAACAATGAACTAATATGACATCAGGATTATAACATTCACAGCGAAGCAAACATTTTCTTTTTTTCTAAATATTTTATTGAGGCTGTCAGTGAAGACGAGCAATAAACCAACTTCCTCAGTGCAATGCAGCCACAGGGCATGTTGCATCTCTGAGTGAATCGAGGGATGATTTTTTTTTTAGGAAACATTTACAGACCTTGTTCTAATTTTGCTGCAAGTACAAGTAAATGCAGAACATCCTCACCTATTCCTGGCTGGAGGCGTTCCTTCAAGGCACTCTGGGGAATGTAGGAAAAAAATAAACTTCAGAATATGAAGTCGGTAGAGGGAAAAGACACGACAGATTCAACCACAACAAAAATGTGCAAAAGTGGATTTTTCCTTTATATGTATATTTTCAACGCATTAACTGTATGACACGTGTTTTTAAATATATATATAGTACAATAGATTAAGGTTTATTCATTGCCAGAACGTGTTGTGTTTCCTGCACAAAATATTTGAACTCAAAATAGATTAAAATCAATATTTTTTATAATAACAATGTATTAAATTACTTTTTTTAATATGAAGTGTCACTCGAAGTAACAAACTCTTTCAGCTCATTGTGACTCAGAGACTAGCTGGTGAACAAAGCGGAGCATTTAGCAGCTAAAGAACCAGACATTTCCCTCAGGAGTTGGTGGAGACCAAAACAGAGAGAAAAGAGAGTGAATATGAGGCTAATGTTCATCAGATGGCCAGAAACATGACTCTAAATACATTATAATGTTGGGTTTTGTACTGTGTAACTTTATAATAATAATGTTGTGTTATCAGCTTGTTCCCAATAGCTTGAAAAATCAAGTAATGCACGTTGAGAGTTAGTCTATTTCAAAATGTACTTGAATATAATCTATGCTCAGAGGAAAGGTTGTGATGTGGTAATTGGTGTGTTATCCTTGTGCTAATGCTTATTTAAGAAAATAATGGTATCATCCTTGACGGGGAAAGCATATTTCGGTGTTTCATTAAATATCATCAAAAGCAGAGTGTTTTTGACCCTCAGGGATGTGTCCAACATGTCGTGTCTGTGAAGAACATCTTAAATATTCAGTTTCATTCTCTCGGTCAAAAGGCAATGTCATTATTTTGAGTAACACCAAGGATTTACAGCTGCTGGCAATTAAAAACAGGCAGTGATGCACTTCACAACTTTTACAAAAGCTTTTTATGTTTTTCTTTTTCCACTTTCAACTTCTAGAAATATGTTAGAGCGAGGGTAAGCTGAAATGTGTCCATTCTGTGTATTTAGTGTCCCCATACATATTTTGGAACATTTGGAGAGATATTAAATCTCACAGATGACATATATTAATCTGAGAAAATATATCTCATTTTGGGTGGTATCGCAGGATATTGTGTGTTTGTATGTGTGTGTTCTTGTATTTAAATTTGTATAAAAGTCACATACTGATTGGTGTTAAACATGGAGAGTTTTGTACCGAAACATTACAAATTATCCACTTTAAGAAAAGAAATGTCTGTTATTCATTTGGTAACCGCTCTGCCCTCTCCATCATTGGTTGAAAAATCAAGGAAAAAGGTGAATAATTTCTTTCTTTGCATTGTGGGTATTTGATTTTGGGACAAAACTCTTCAGCATGCCTGTACTTAAAGCAGAATATTGTTCATCAAGTGTCGGTTTTGTTCTCGCCTGGTCTCCCTTTGTGTTTCACTGGTGTATAATGACCGCTGACTGTATCCCCTGACATTTACGGAATTTCTGTAGTTAATTTGTCCTCTTAATTTCCCTTTTAAAGAGTGCGTTGAACCAGAGTATGAGGTTCCTGGAGAGAACAGCCACAGACCTGCCAGTAAGTAAACCAGCCCTTCCATCTGAATCTGAAATCCAGGCTTAGATTTGAGCGAAAACTAAATATGTCATTTCTCTCCGCAGAACAAAGTTTTAGCAGTTCTTGATGCTATTGAAGCTGCCCAGTACCTCATCTCCCAGAATGCAACAAATTTAATCAATCGGGTAACTCAAGGACCATCTGCTTTGTTTGTATTCTAATTTATATACTGTTGCAACAGAATTGCATCGCTAGGCAACAGCTTGGGTCCATTTCTACTTCCTGTTAGCTGATATCATTCACATAGGAAGTAAACTGGGACACATATAAATGATCCGTAACTCACATTATGTCTCAATCTTTCACAGGAAACGGGAAAGTACAAGGCGACCATTGTTGGCTACTTCCATCAATACATAGAATGGGTCAAAACATCAGTAAGTGTTTGTGTTTATTAGTTAGTATGTGTGTAGTACCTGGCCACATGCTCCAAACAGATAGGGGGCAACGTTTCACCTCTATACTGGGTCCATACAATCTTATAATAATAATAATAATAATCAATCCTTTATTTGGATCCTGATCCTGTCCCGGGAGCAGTGGGCTCCAACTCCCTGCTGGATAAGTGAAGGTTCTGTTGCAGCTGCTTTGGATCCTGATCCTGTGGGAGGTCAGACCCTGTTGCAGCTGCTTCACAGGTCAGACCCGGTCGGCCGGTTCTCCTGGTGATGGAGAGGACAGAACAAAAAATATGAGTTGTTTTCTCGTTTCTGACACTTTGGATTTAATCGAATAAACGGGTTATCAAAACTTGATTTGACTTATGTTTAGTCCAATTTCATTTTGGGTCCAAATCCCAAAAACTAGTGGTACACAGAGAGTTAAGAACTGGCCTTTGCAAGTTGCAAGAGTTTTGGGAGAAAATATAAAGAAGACAAATATAGCAATTACAACCTCTATAAATTTGAGGAATTTGCTTTGTGGCACATTGGTTTTCTGCTGTAGTTAACTTTAAGGAACTCAAAACAAAGTGAAAAGAGAAGAAGTTTGGAGCTGTTTTGTTCAGCTGTCAATAGTATTTTTACTTCGATCACAATGTTTTTGTTGTTTTCCGAGAACACTTAAAGAAAAAAGGATCTATTGCGCAGTGAAACTTTTGACAAGTACATCCTTGGTGACACAACAAGCTTCAATGTTATTAAGCAGCGAACAGAATTTAGCATACAGAATAAAAGTTTGATGTTTTCCTTTGTTCCTTTTGCGTGCTGACCTGTACTGTTTATATCTCGCTCTCTGCAGTTGGCTTTGGAGGTCGCGCCATGCAAGCCCTTCAGCAACATGCTGGACACGGCGGAAATCATTGCTTGCAGTTTCTTGGTCGACTCCATGGTAATTATATCAGATGTCAGATCAAATGTGACAACGGTCAACTCACAGTACTGTGAATGCCACGTCTGCGTGCCACAGCCAGAATGAAACACAAAGTATTTGTTTATAATGGTGGATAATAAGCCAGAGAAACTGGTTGTTTTCAGGAATTTTTTGTATAGTTGAAATTTTGTTTGTTTCAAGTCTTAGTTGACATTTTCTATAATGATGAGGTAGATCAAAAATATACAATACATGGGTAAACAAAAAGGGTGACATCTGTTTTTAATAACAGTTTGTAAGGCTGAAGCTTACTTTTTGAATGATTAAAGATAAATCTGCATATTATTTTCCAGATTAATCAGTTAAGGAATGGTCTATAAAAGGTCAGACAATAGAGCCAAATAGTGACATCTTCCAGATAACTTATTTCTTCCCCAAAATCAAAAAATATCTCATTTACAATCACAAAAAAAGAAAAAATTGAATCCTTACAACTAATAACTAGGAACTAGATAATATTTTTGCTTCTGTGCTTAACAGATTACCAAAATACTTGTATCAATGCCTATCAATATTCAGTTGATCGACTTATTGATTAATTAACTAATTGTTTCAGCTATAATATGTTGTTTTTTGTCCACAGAACACATTCTGGATGGGCCTTGGCTGCAGCACTCTCTTTTTGTTCCCCAGCATCATCCTCGCAGTGAAACTAGCCAAGTACTACCGCAGGATGGACACAGAGGATGTTTACGATGAGTGAGTACTTGTACTTGTTATTCTACTGCATGTATACATTTTTTGTATAGCTTATACTTCTTAAAATGAAATATAATGATTCTCAAGACAGTCTGTATTCATTACAATAGATCTTTTATACACTATTGATGGTTGCAAGACCTCTTTCTTTCTCTACAGCTTCTTATTTTCTACTTTCTTTCTGAAGTTATATCTAGCTAAGCTGCAAATCTTAAGTAGAATTTTTACTTTTTGTAAATTTTGTAGTTTTCTCATTTACTTCCTAACGCCTACTTAATTTAAATATTTTTGGATAATATTGAGATTTTAATTTGAATATGAAACTTCTTAGTTTCTGATTAAATACAAATTAAATAATATTTTTTAGGTTCTATTTTTGTCACAGTAGCTCTACTGGTTTATTGTTGTTTTATTGTTTTTATCCTCCCTTTTCTCCTCCTTGTAGTTCCTCTGTTTCTGGGACTTGGCATTTTACTTTGTGATAACCATTTCTACTATTTCCATCTTCCATATCTTTATTTTTTTGTTACATTCCTCTCTGTCAAGCACTTGGCACTTTACAAAGAAACATTGACGCATTTGTCAATTTATATTTCTCCTTCATGGACCTTTTGTTCACTCACTAAATCACGGCTTCACACAAATACAACATAATGTCTCGATCGGTGGCATCTCTCGTCATGTGATCTGTGCTGGGTAACAACTTTAGGGTGCATTTTTAAATCGCTGAACATTTTCAATAACCGTTTTATGTTGCTTTTTTTTGTGTATCTTTATAGCATTGAGACAATTCCCATGAAAACGTAAGACATTCAGTTCACCTCCTCTCTCCTTTTCAACATCTATCACTCTGTGCTTTTCTCTGGATCTTGTACATAGACTTGTTTACTAAATTATTGGTGCTGGTTTACGTTTTTAAGCTTGGAATTGCTCTTATGGGTGGATGGTGTGGCTTCTTGTCGTGTGCTACCTTTGAAAAGTGCCCCTTACCTTTCATGAAGGGCTCTTGCAATCATTACCTTACAAGTCCACCTGTTTTTTGTAATTATAGTGTAAATAAAACACTATTGTTTATACTTAAAAAAAAAAGTATCTATCTCTTAATATTCTTGAAAAGTTTGACTACTCAAAAAGAAAGCATTTTTACTCAAAAACTGATCAGCATGTCTCTCACATTACATTTTTCATCCCCCTGTTTGTATACGATATTTTGTTTTCAGTATGGAAATTGGTAATAATGGTTATCATAGTGAGAACCCACAAGGTATCCCAAATCCTATGATGACAAGGTAAACGTATAAATAATACACCTGTTACTGCATGTTATGGTGGAGGTGGAGGCATGCCTGGGGGACGTGGGGGTTTTTTTTACTTGCGAAATGACGTTGATGAACAGTGCATGCGTTGATTCATTACACACGGACACACACACACACACACACACACACACACACACACGCACTGTATATGGAAGGAAAGCTGACAAGTAATGGTAGCTTGTATTTTAAGATATCAGATAGGACAGATTGTGTTTTTCAAGTCCAAAAGTACCTTAAACAGATTTAAACAGGTTGGTAAAGACATTTTAAAGACTAGTTTGGAAGACGCATATTTACTGTCTTTGCAACTCGTCAAATACCGACCCTTGGTCAGTGGAGCTATGCTTTACACTATGACGATCTACTTACTCCTCTAGCATCAGTTTTGGACTTGTCAGGGACAGCGTGTCAGTTTCTTCTCGTAACATAAAATTAACTTCCAACGTAGGTTTACTAAGATTTTAGGTTAACTTATAAACAAAAACTACTTGGTTACACCAAGAAAAATATAGTTGTTTAGGTTGAAATAAGTACGTTTGTTACGTAAAATAAGTATGCTTGTAAGATTAGTAAATCAACGTTTAATTGGTTTCCCACAGGACATAAACTGCTGTCTCTAGGGTTGAAGTCTGTGTTTGTTTGACACGTGTCCTCACTCTTTCTACTACATTAGTTGCTCTGAGCTCCTAAGTTTACATTTTGGGTAGCTTCAAATCGCTGCATGTCAAGGGTACCTCGATCAGACGCCGAGGGCCACTGACCGAGATACGGTACTACGTAACAAGACACATCTTAACTAGTGTGCATTAGAAGTACAAGTAATCCTATTTTGGGGTCTTTGGAGAGAGCCAGGCTAGCTGTGCACTGCTACAAGACTTTATGCTAAGCTAATTTAACTATGTCCTGACCATAGCGCTGTATTTTAAAAGGAGCAGTGCATAGGATTTAGGGGATCTATTAGAAAAAAAGCAATATAATATTCATAAGGAGGTGCGAGCGGAGTGGTATTCAGTTGGTTGTAATCTACAACATCACCACTAGATGCCACTATATCCTACCCACAGATCCTTAAACACACAGATATGAGATTGGTGGGATTTACTCTTTACTCAGTCCGTCTCAGTCTGCCTGTTTTTGCTACCATTACTTCGCTCTGTCTGATTGCCAGATGTTCTGCTGTGTGGTTTGTTTGGGGGGATCTGCTACATCACTAACCTACTGCATGTTCTGTGTGTGCACTGGGACGTCCATGTGAATGAAAAATCATCCTGTTTCTCCTCATTTAGAGTCAGCCAAAGTCCGATGAATGTACACCTGATCATTTTGTTCAGAGAGAGGCAAGCATGTAAAGCTTTGGTGTGACGCTGAGAATGATGCTCCTTTGATTTTCTTCTTAATCTAACAAGACGTCTAACTGCATGTTATGTATTTTTAAGTTGCATTTGGACGAGGATGCGTTTGGGCAGACGACCGACTGTAACAGAAGCTATAAGAAGAGAGCACAACAGCTAGATCGGAAATCTTTACCAACACAATTATCATCGTTTAAACTCGTTAAATTTGTCTTTTACATTATTGGAGTTCAATTCCAAAAGTGGCTTTCCAGTTTTTGAGTGAATACTGAAAAGAAAAAACCCAAAGCTAAAAAAGACAATTGCCATTTTGTAGTCTTTTCTTGTAAAACAGAACATTTTCAAAGATATAAAATGCGAACATTGACTAATTAACTTCTGAATTTTTCTTAAAAATGATACAAATGGTTGGAATTAAACTAAAATAATGCTTTTAAAGGGGCAATGAGTAATTTATGACGTTTATCAACAAACATTAGCTAATGAAACACTGACACTTCATCCTCCATTTTCTTTTTAAAACCATGTTAACCTGTAAGTGACACAAGCAATGAAGTCCCAATTACAAAACAGAAGTGTTTGAATTAAATTTGGAGAGAAATCTCTGAACCTGGTGAAATAACCCCCCACTAATATGAACATTATCTCATGCTTTCAGACAGTAAAAAAACAGACTTATTGCCCCTTTAAGTGACCGTACAGTTTATCCATCATGGTTGGATGTTGATGAAGCTGTTTTGCTCTCTTTCTTGTGAAACACTCGTCTTGTTTCTCTTTGCAAAGTTAAAGAAAAGCAGGCGATGGTTTCAAAAACAGCTGATGGTTGAATTATGATGTTAAAGTTTTTCCCTTGTGTGTGTGTTTGTGTGGTTGTCCCTGTGCCGGTAGCGTCCCTACATATGACACTATGAACAGGTTCCCGCGGGCCTCGGCTCCTCCGAGGCACATCGACTGGTGACAGAGAGCCGGCTCTTGTTCTGGCTCCTGAAAGGTACCAAAAACCGACCTCTATTTCTGTAACGCCGTTACTTCCAATCTCTAATCTCTCTTTTGCACAGCCGTCACCTCGTCCTGCTGTTTGTCTGCCATCACCACGACATCCTTCTCTATCCACTGTTTTAAATCTGATTTCTTTCACATTCCTTCCTCTAACCGAACTCTTTAACACTTCTTCACAGCTGGTTTTAGTGCTTTTCTGCTCACAGTGACTTTGCAGGAGTGAGAAAAATGCTAATTTTGGAATCACTAACGAACCATAAATGTCTTCATGGTATTTATGTCTGACTGCTTGTGACTGCTTAGTCAGTGTGCTGTAGAGGAGAGAAGCTGAATGTGCTAATTTGCCTGTTTTTTTGCTTTGTGTGATGCTAATTGAGAACAACATAATTTGCTTCTAAAAACTGCCTAAGTTACAAAACGGTCAGTTTTAAAGGACGTATATTTTTTTCATCTCCTGAATGTCACATAACATAATGTCAAGGTTTCTCCACGATGATATACAGCATTTTGGATTATTGCTTTTAATATCGGGAGGGAAATGCATCATTCAGAGAAGAAAGCAGGTTGTATAGGACTACTATGACAATAGTTTTTCAAGTTTTTCAAGAAGCAAGAAGCCCCATGCGGTCTTTGAAAACAGTTTCATGAGGGACTTAACTCACTGCACTCTTGTGTCTGTTACTCCACATCACAGCCAGAGCTGAATGAATCTCCTGGGCCATTCAAAAGAGAAAAAAAAAGAAGCAATACATGAATTATACACTTAATATTTAATAAATCTAATTCATTTTTCTCCAATATTTGCCTTCCCAGTGACCTCGAAAACTGGAACTGAAAGACATCATAGTAAGTAAGTTTGCCTTCTTAAATTTTGGATTAAAGCCATTTAGATTAGTCTGTTTCAATCAATTCCAGCAGCAGAATAAGTTTCCTGGATCAATAGTGAGGAATACAATGGTTCAGAACTATTGTTAAAGGCAGATTGAATAGGGTTTTCCTAAAAGACATTATCAAGGCTATATAATAAATATTCAAATTTAGAAATCCATAATATTTTGGTGTGTTCCAGACATTTCTGGTCATAACTATCTATAAAAGGTAGTAACCACATACCTGATCGTAACTAGCAACCAAGAGGGAGCTAAAAAAATGGCGGATGCAGCGCAGAAAAAAATATAAATATAGAGAAGTGAAATGAGAGTGAATCGGGGGAAGCAGTGGAGGAGGGGCAACTTTTGAAAGTTGTCTTTATAGATCTTGTATCGAGTCCGAAAACACATTTTTCTTAAAATAAGAACAAAAAGTGAGAGTTTATAAGCAATTTTACATGAATAGAGAATTTTCAGTCTAAAGAAAAAAGCTGATCAATATTGTCAAGATGATGAAAATTCCTGGGCGGAGGTGTTGGACTAACTAAAGTTTGCTAGCATTTTATTGTTATTCATCTAATTTCAAGACTCAATGTGAAGATTGATTAGCGAAGGGTTGTGTCATGAGTCTGTGTAGTCTCCTGACAGTAACACAACATTAATTATTATAAGAGAGCAGTGACACAAAGAGTGTAAAGGAAAGCATGCAGTAGAAGTTGTGCTTTACTTTTACCAAAGTGTTACAAAAGTGGAGCAATGTCCAGATACATTCAGCATATTTTATGTCTACTAATCATAACCTTTCCGTCTGTTTTCAAGCTGTTTGCTTCACGAGCCCTCGGACCAGAAGAAGCTCAATAAAAGCTGGTTTCTTTACCACAGAAGAGGAAAACACAAAGCCCTTTAGGTGTTTTTAATCTATAGCTCAACTCATCCTCCTCAAACAGGCAGATAACTCAGCCTGCAGGACATCAAACTATTCTCCCTCAGCATCAATCTGAGCCAGGCTTGTTCTGCTTTTTTCTTTTTTTTTTTTCAAAAGGACTACTGTGTCTGCGTTTACAAGTGTTCAGACACAAAACCAAGCTGAAAAATACATTCAGCGGAAGGACGTGACAATAACTGTGATGCCTGTTCATATCAATGTACTTGTTAGTGCTTAAGAAGACGGAGGCTGAAAGGTCGCCCGAAGGTCATGGCGAGCTGCTAGAGGAAAGTTTTTTTTCTCCTGCATTTAGAATGGATGTATTACATTTGACATATGCTGTTTGGTTGTGAATGGCACATCCTCTTTAACTGCAGCATGTGTGAGTTGGTGGGTCTGAACGTATTTTTAAATGGCTGGATGATTTGAAAAAAGTGGTAAAAAAATACAGAAACAGGTTTGTCCCAGGTGGATTTTTATCATTAATATAAAGAAATTTAGCATGACTTAAAAGAAAAAAGAAAATGTTTACAATATTAAAAAACGTCCAGATGTCTTTGCTGGTTTTTGAACGGATTGCAAATGACTGGTTGCCTTTCAGAAGTTTGTTTCATGCAGTCTTTTTTGACAGATATGCTCCTTCCCCTCAATGATGCAATGACAAAATTCACCAATTCATTTGTGGTAAAATGTTTTTTTCCCTTATATTTGCCTATTGATTTTTTTTTCCTTAACTTTTGTCATCTACTTTTGTGTCAGATCTTTATTTCCTACATTTCCCAGAATGCATTTAAACAATCAAAGAAATCATAAAAAGTGTGGGAACATTCATCATCAAAGCCTTACATTACTTGTTGCTAGATTCTAGTCAACTAAGGCTGATGTCAATATGGTTCCTTTAAGGGACAGAGTGTTTTTACGCTAAATCATGACTACGTTTTTTTGTCTAGTAATTCTTTAAAATTAACAATTTATGCTGCAGCCCCTCTTCACAAGTTGTGTTTGTCAATGGCTGGAAAGAAGTTTAACCAAAGAGTGATTTCCGCTGCATAGATTCAATGATTGGTTATTGACACCTGACATCTTAAAAATATTTTATCTATTTGGAACAGAAATAAGTTTTTGAGCTTTCTTTCCGGTCTCTTAAACATATTTGGAGATTTCTGATTTATATTTGGACCATTTAAGGAGTTCCAGTTTGGACAACACTGATTTTAGACAGCTAAAAAGCACATTGTAGCTGTAATGGAAATATCTGACCACAACACCCTGCCATCAAACTTTGGGCATTTATAACAGGAGAACTATCAATTCACCGCCAAACGAAAAAAATCAATCAAAACAAATGCATCTCCAAATACCATTTTACCAATAACTTAAGTATTTGAGTTGGATTTTCACTTAAATTTACATATTCAGAGCATAAGTTTAAGATTTTTCCTGAACAAACAACACAAACTATCATGTTAAGTTCACTAATGTGACATTTTTACTGAGATCCTTCTTGCTTTCATAGTAATGATACGTCTAAAGTGGAGAAATACTTTCTCAAGCCAAATTGTTTTTTTTAACTGTAGGTCTCAGGTCTATCAGTAATGTGCTTATTTTGCTTCTGCTTTTTAAAAACCCCACAATAGCTATGGATACATTTTAAAAAAACATATACGAAAGGAGTGAATGTATTCAAGAGCTATCTTATATTTTGTATTATTTGAGGATGTTGGCCGAGGAATATGCTGAACTCTTATCACTAAAGCAATGGGCGAGCCAATCTGTTCATCCCACCCCTTTGCCTCCATGTTTACAGGTTAGATTTAGACAATCCATTCATGGGACAATTCAAAAAGTAGGAAACCAGTAGAATGCTCAATGGTTTACACAGTTAATGGTGTTGATGCATTGTAAAAAAAAAAATGTCCATCTTAACATTGAAAGATGTATTTAGCTAATTGTCTCTGAATAAGCTATCATATCTTGCAGTATCATATGTAACTTTACAGTACTAAATATATGATGTGAAAAATGTCAACAAAATGAAATAAATGTACATGTAAATGTATTTTCTGGGATTCTTTAGAAAAAGCTGACACGATTTTGTAGTAACTTTGATGCTAGCTTTTGATCCCACACTATTAGCATCAAAGTTGAGCCACTTGATCCATAAAAAACAACAAATTAGAATGAAAACTACAGAAAATATGTAATCTCTTGAACCTTATTTACTTTTGTTTTCATTTATTTAATATTACATCACATTGACAAACTAATTTCATTAATCAATAGGACCAATTTAATCATATAATAACTTCAGATAAAAGATCTGGCCACACATAGGCCTGAGCTTGTTCGCTAGTAGTGACAGGTAGAACGTTAGCTGTCTGCTGTATGTTATATATACTTGTACATACAGTAGTACTTCATAGGATTACTACAGTATACGGAGAAGTAGTCTGTCTACCCGTGATCTGGATAAAGTTTAACGTGGAGTTAATTTAAAAAGGCTTTGGTTAGCATAACGTTAGATGACAGTTTTTAAAAACATTTTTCTTGTTAAGATGGACATTTTTGAAGAATAAGTATGCTCACTTCTAAGGACTATCATTCTTGCCTGCTAGCATCTGGATGTGACCCATCTTGGGAGAAAAGCGGTCTGATTTTATTTTTAAGTGCTTAAAATAGTTATTGTGTATCCGAACGGTCAGGACAGACACATCGGTAACTGGTTTGACCTGCGATGCTCCAACGTTGGGCACTGATGGAGCCATAGGAACGTCCTATGTGGTGGCGAAAAGAGTGTATAAAATGTGAATAAAGTTTGAAATTCAATTTATTGTTGTCTCTTTTTTCAGTTTTGTTGATATTTTAGCGCATTGAATTGGCAGTGGTTGAAATGCTGTCAATTTTGTTTGGGCAAATGTTTGACATAAATCAAATGGGAGATTATTATTTGTTGTAGAGGGGAAAAAATAGACATAGCACACATACATTTAGCGAGAATAAGGGATTATACGATATATATTTACTATATATGTTAAGATAGTGAAAAGGTATTCACAATGATTGTATAACTAATGTGTTTTATGAAAAACAAATGTTACATACAGAGTTAGAAAAGTAGTCAGATATGTTACTTAAGTAAAAGTACACAGGTATTAGCTTCAAAATATACTTAAAATACTAAAATATTAAAGTCTAAATCCCATTTAGATGAATGCATATTACTTAATGGAATAATGATTATTGATACATTGATGATTACATCACTTTAATATTGCAGCTAGTATATGTGGGGCTAACTTTAAGATTACTTTGGTGGGTAGCTTGTATACTTCCCATGGGAAATCAATAAAGATATTGATATAATGATATCATAATGAGTTTGTTGATTAGATTTTGTATTATTGATCTGAGTCAGGAAAGTAAATTATCATGTAAATGTAGCTATGTAAAAGGTACAAGATTTCCCTCTGAAATGTAGTTCTGTAGAAATATAAAGTAGCAGGAAATGGAGAAAAAAACATTACAAGTACCTTTAAATTGTACTTTAGTATGGTATTTGAGTAAATGTACATTCCACCACTGGTAACATGAAACATTGTGGCCATAGTGTATTTTAGATACAGACAAGACTGCACATTCTTGTGTGGTGCTGCCACTGCTGGCCAGAGCCCACTGGTTGCGTTACTGGTCAGCTATTTTCAACAGGAGATGATTATCTTCTTCCAAAAGCTCCGTTCTGAGGTTTTCTTAGTCATCAAATAGCATGTGAATAAACACCACCAGCAAAACCACATGCCGTCTCATTCCTACTTCTAAATAAGCTTGTGTATAAGACAACGAGAGCAAAAAGACAAAAAAGAATCAAAAACAGGAGCAGTGGTTCAGAAAATAATCTATTTTATCGTGTTTACTTGCACATCAAAATACTGGGTTTTATGGTTATTTCTGAGATTCTGAACAAGTTGTACGTTACTGTGTGTACTATACATTGGTAGCGTCATCTGTTGAGACCTACACTAACACTGCCAGGAGGAGATAGTATGCACTTTAGAGAGAAAAGTACGCTCTAATTAAAATCTATAATAACTAAATTCACTATAGATGCTTTGATTCTAATAGATTATTATTTATAAAACTGTTTATTATTGGAGCACATACACAAAGTATTTTCTTACTCTATGATATATGTGTTAAGAGCAGTCACATAAAACTTCCCTGCATACTGTAGGGATAAATCAAGCTGTATTGAACTGAATACCAGGCACCCCAGTGGACGCATGCTATGAATTTACACACAGAGATATATTAACATCAGACACAGAAGTGTGCCGGTGAATATGCTGCAGTCTCAGGGGAGTGAAAACACTCAGTGGGCGGTGGAGAAGACACTTTAATAAGAAACACTGCAGGTTTTGCAGTAGCTTATGAATTTGACATCAAAAAGATCAGCCTGGAATGAGCAATGAGTCATTATTGAACTGTGGTGGAAAGTAACCAAGTACTTTTACTCAAATGTTTTACTTATACACAATTTTGAGGGACGTTTGCTTTACTGGAGTATTTCAATTTGATTGTATACTTCTTTTTTACAAACAAAACACATGATCAATTTATAAAATATGATCCTGTGCTTTTTAAAAACATTCAACATTGTGTTTAAAATGTTTTGTATATCCCTACAATTCTTTCGACTGCCTTAATGAAGTTAAATCTCTTCCGGACGAGTTGACTACTTCTGCCACATTAATCACAATGGGACCTTTTTTTCCTGAACACCACTTCCTACATGTCCTACCCCACCCTAACAAAGATGCTTACTCCCTTTATCTTATACAGACATGTCTTGTTCTTTCTTAATTGGCACAAATACTTAAGCTCAAACTACCATGTGTGAGTGACTTCTACTCACATTTCTTTGTGGTTGTGCAGTCGGATTGTGTTTGTATATATTTGGGAGGGAAATGATAGGCTACACTGCATGGCTGTGAGCTACAACTGCCTTTTAAAGACAAGCGAGAACTTGAGGGCTTCAGAAGGCTCTTTTTACACGAGTGTATTCCCAGACATGCCATGTTCTCTTTTTAATTAAGATGTACTCACAGGATAATTATTTTTTTTTTAAAAACGATGTTTGCCTGATTGCATAAAGCCTCTGGGGACAGAAAGAGCTAGAAAATGTTCATGAAGATGCAATTGACATAATTTTGTTCTTCTTTGATTGTGACACCTGGATAAACATGAGCATCACAGTAAACATCATGTGACCTTGCCTCCTCCAGACAGCCATAAATGATGTTGACGCTGCTCTCCTCCTACCAAACAAGTTTCTTTTAGTCTAACTTTTTTTTTTGTCACCCAAATTCCTTCTTTCCCCACACAGCCAATAAATAGCAGGAGGCACCGTCAGCTCGACCATTCACACTCTCCTCCTCTTACACCCAGCATCTACCCGACACCATGTGGACCCAGGACAGCGCTCTGATGCTGCTGCTCGCCTGCTGCCTTTGGTCAGCCGAGGCTCAAAGCGAGAGGGGACAAAACATCTGGGACGATCCCATCAAGTTCAAAACGCAGGCCAAGGACACGTGCACCATGATCATCACCGGTCAGGGGGAATATACCCGGCTGAGGCTGTCGTGCCGGAGCAGCAGGCTCTCCTACTGGTGCGAGTACGTGGGCAGGCCTCACACCTGCAGCTCCTACAACAAGAACCCTCGTCACTACTTCGTCCAGATGATGTGGGGCCTCAGGAAGCTCCATAACGCCTGCCAGGCGCCGAGGCAGATCAAACCTCACATGTGCAGGAAGGCAACCGATGAGTCTCAAATGGTCTACTCGTCCGCATCCTTCTCCCGGTCCGGGACGGACGGTTCGACGAGGATGAGACCAGCACCATCGCCTAGCAGACCTCAACCACGCCCGGCACCCACAAGGCCCGGTTCTGGGAGGCAAATCATTCGATTCCTGCCACGAGTGGAGCCCACACCGACAGCCAGTCCTCCACCAGTGACGGCCCCTGTGGAAAGCAATGCTAAGAGGATGGCTCAGCGGTACTGCTGGAGGTCTCTTCAAGGCATCTGCTCCTACTTCATCGGTTTGGTTCGGCACTAACGAGGGAGGTGAGCTGCAGAACTGGGCCTCTTCATTAACACACAGCTTTTATTATGTTGTTTTAGGACTAATCTAAGAGTACTGTGATGGAAAGATAAATCCTGTGAGTTTAAATCAAGGTTTGCCTCCAGCATTTGTGCTCAAAATTCAAACTTTTGTCTTTTTCTTGCTCAAAATATAACTAATGCACATAAATTACAACTGTATATGCATTTCTGCCTCTGTTATATTCACAGATTTACAATTCTGATGAAGATCATTTCTGTTATCTGATTAAAGCGGCCGGAGGGAAATTCCAGACCAGCAGTTTGTTCATTGGTGGCAGAAGAGATAGAAGAACTGTAGCGCTCTCTTCAGGTGAAGTGATGGTACTGCTGTGACCAGACAAAACAGGATTTCTCTGTAAACCTGCGTGCATCATCCTCCAAATGTACCAGCTTTGCAAAACTCTACAAATCTTAATTGTGTAAGAACAAACTAAGCAGCTCACAGAGAAGGATATGAAATACATGTATGAAATGGTACAAGCACTACTTTAACTTGTGACAATGTTTCTGCGGCTGCACAAACCTGTTCAACAATATATGGGCGTAGGAAAAGTACCCAGACAACTCACTGGTCATTTATTTGTGATTATATTTGTTTACTTGTATATAATCTACTTGCATCACCTAATATTACTGTCTCTAAAAGGCAGTGATGTGTGTACTTGTGTATTTTACAGAAAGATATAATGAATGTGGAAAGGATTTTATTAAATAAATAAACATTGTTCTCTGTTCGACAACATTTTGTGTTTATAAGCTTGATTTTATTAAATTTATCTTAATGTAAAACAACTACAGATTGCATGCAAAAAAGTTACATGTATTTTGTTAATTGTTATTTGATAGTAATATTGAAAACTGTCAATATGTCTTCTCATGTCAAATTCTCATCATGGTCTTAATTAAATAGTGAAAGTACAGCATTTGTCCATTAAGTGTCGCTGTTGCTTAGAATAAACAGACCACAGAGTTCAATCAGTGACTTTTCTCCTGCAGGGACATCTGGCTTGTTTCAAGATTGGTCCAGTCATTTTATCTTTGGCACACTGTACTGACAGATGGTGTCGTTAAAGTTTAAAACACTAAGAGTTGTAAGAATCTGTTTGAAATGAATTCCTTCAAAGTAAAATTATCATAAAAAGCAGGTGGGACTTCAGCACAATCTAACCAAACAGTCCCAATATCTCAACGTAAATCTGGTGTTCACAAGTTTACACAAAAATACAACTTTTAAGTATTTGCCCTTTGCTTGGTTCTGGCTAAGAACTTAAATCTAGAGGAAATACATGTGAAAGTGCATGAAACAGTGAGGAAGAGTAGTCTATGTTTGGATTACTGTTAAACAGATCTGAATGCATTATTTCATTTGATTTAACCAGAATCATTTCATTCATTTGTTTTACAGTTGAACATGTAAAACAACTGCTTTACAATCTTCTATAATGTTTTGAGGTTAGACTTCACAAGCTTCATTAGAATAACAATAATTATTTCACATGCAGAAATTTAATTCATAATATCTCTAAAAGACTATCATTTCACTGGCTGGCTAATATGAACTCAACAAACTTTGTAAGCCGTCCGATCATGCAGTGTGTGTGCGTGCCTATGTGTGAGAAGGGGAGGGCTGATTCTGCAGCAGCATACAGTAACTGCAGGTGCAGTAAAGGAGACTCTCAGCTCTCACGTGTCTCGACTGAAAACCAAAGTTTACTCTGAGAACTTCAGGTAAGTCATTTCCGTTTCATCTGGGCTCAGTCTGTTATGATCCCTGATTACTAATCACTTTGGTATCAATATAGCATTAGGACTTATAGTGTGTGTGTGTGTGTGTGTGTGTGTGTGTGTGTGTGTGTGTGTGTGTGTGTGTGTGTGTGTGTGTGTGTGTGTAGTGGCTGTTTATTACTCCAGTGCCTTCTTTATATATTACCTTATCATTCATACGCTAAATTAAAATGCCATATGTGGTGTTTGACTAAGTACATTCATCAAGGTTTTCCAGTTATACATCTATTAAGTTACAATAAAAAGGTGTGTGTCTGCACTTGGAGTGGTCATATTGTAGTATTGTTATTTTTCTTTCATTTTTTTCACCCTTTGATCTGATAGTTTCATCCCCTGGCTAAACCTTTATTTGCCAGTGCTTTTTATTAGAAGTTGAGTAGAGATATTTATTCATATCACTCACTGTATCTTTTTAGTCCTCTTTTTATTCTGCTATGTTTATCTTCTATTTAACTTCACTCTTTTAAAATCCAATTTATGTGGCTTTTTATATTATCTTGTGTTTCTTTTATATCTTGTACTAATTCACATTAACTTGCCTTTAAAAGATGCAATTCTAAATAAACTTGCCTTAGAGGAAAACTAGTAATTATGTCTAAAACATAGGTCTATTGGGGAATTATAATGAGTCTTTTTAAGAAGGGAAATAAAAGGGATTTAAGGTCATATATCTAAATCCTAATTTATCCTCTTGCAGGTTGTTGTGTCCTTGTATTCATGGCTCTCCTCACCAATGTCGCCAT
Source organism: Anoplopoma fimbria (assembly GCF_027596085.1). Taxonomy (NCBI): domain Eukaryota; kingdom Metazoa; phylum Chordata; class Actinopteri; order Perciformes; family Anoplopomatidae; genus Anoplopoma; species Anoplopoma fimbria. The sequence goes on from NC_072452.1 coordinate 22,499,696, forward strand.
CCTGCTGGTCTTGGCTTGCATTTCCCATCAGCTGATGTTGAGCAGCTGCCAGAAGAGCCATGGACGGCGGGGAAGAGGGGTGGACCGAGGGCAACACAAGGTCAAGCCAGGGCCGAAGGTGAGCCGCCAGTCCAAAGCGGTCCCTGCGCAGCCCATTAAGGGCAAAATAGTCACCAAAGACAAGTCCGAGTGCACCTGGGCAGCAACAGGTGAGGACAGCTTCATCCTCGGGGTCACCTGCAAGAAGGGGGGCAGGAGCTTCAGCTGTGAATACGTCGCCAGACCGTCCGTCTGTCAACAGTACGCTTCCAATGTCAAACTCTACTGGAAGCAAATCGCCAGGGCGCTGAAGAAGCAGAAGGGTTTGTGCCAGGACAGTGGTGCGTTGGTCAGGGCGGGTGTGTGCAGGAGAGCTGCCAGAGATGCTCATTTCAGACTCCACAATGCTCAGAGGAAGACTCCCCCACCTTCTTCTCCACAACCTGCACCCAGAGCTGTCAAATCCTGTCAACCTGCTAACAAGAAGCTGGCTGAGGAGCACTGCAACGACTCCTGGTCGAGTTTTTGCACATTCTTTTTTACTATGGTGCAGGATTATGACTGCTGAGACAGAAAAAATTAGTTGCTAAAATGAATTCAGCTCTCTATGCATTAACTTCAATACCTGTCTTATTATAGATTCTTTACAGATGTAGTTCTCCACGATGTTAACAATGATTCTGCCCCTCATTTAACACTTTTGTTATCTATTTTTAATGTTACATTTTTTAATTTGGGAGACATTTACTGGGGTGATAACTTGCTCTTTGAGAAAATACTTTAGAATGTAGCTTCTCCATTTGTCTAGACAGCACATCATGTCATTTAATTTAAAAGCAATTGATTTGAATCAAACTCATTTCATCCTTCATTCAAAAAAAACCAAAAAACTACTTAAACAAGAGATCCCTGTCTTGTTGTTTTTGTTGAAGCACTTTTTTCTTTTCCAAATGTGTGTGCAGAGTCCTGCTGAAGGTATTTGCTGGGAGATTAGGAGTTTGAGCATGTCGGGTATTGACACAGTAATTTAACCAGAGGGAGTGTGATATTTAGAAAGTCTTGGCCTGCATACTTTGGCACTGACAAGCCTTTGAAATCACATGGGCTCAACTTGCAAAACCAAAGTTAAAAGGCAGCAGGGTCTTGTTCAACAAAAGATGTTTGCCAGATTAAACCAAAGATATATTGTGTTTAGCGTTTTATAACAGGATCATAAGACATATCCACTCCATTTCAATTGTCAGAACATACACTTGGCTCATGCTTCTACAAAATAATTGTTTTACATTGCATTTAATCAGCATAAGCTATTATAATTTTAATTTTAATTATAATTGCAAAGTGTTCTAAAGTTGAATTCACTAATATTCAGTGGTGAAATGAGACCATTAACTTAAGTAAAAGTAGCAATACCACAGTATAAAAACACTTCATTACAAGTGAAAGTCCTGCATTCAAATTTCACTTTAGTAGCCACAAAATGTACTTACAGTATCAAAAGTAAAATGACTCATAATAAGGCTACTGTCAGTGTTGCACTATTGTATCACTGGATCATTATTATTGATGTATTAATATTAAATCAGTACTTATATTAGCCATTGGTCAAGGTGGAGCTATTTTTAACTACTTCACAGACTACTTCTGGTACTTTAATCTGTAGGAATTGATTATATTTTATAAATGATCCTATGTTTAGCACTCTTAATTTGAAAAGCAACTATTGCTCTTAAATAGATGTAGTTAGTGAGAAGTGCAATATTTCAAGAACAAGTAGTACAAGTACTTCAGAACTGTATTTAAGTACAGTACTTAATGCATTCTATTTTCCACCAGTGCTAATGTTAAAGTAGGCATATTACAGGGTTATTTCTATGCTCACTAGTAAAAAAGTCCCTAGCATCTCTTATTTGTGTGTAACAAAATATGATTTTTACAACTGGTTTGTCTCCTGAGGGCTCACACAGAAAAACATGATCCAGCCCCTTCACAATAAGGCTATATTTGCCAAGTTCCACTATCTTTGGTTGGGGTAATTGAAGCAAGAAAGAAAGTTGTTCCAGAATGTATGTTTGATGTTCAGTAGATTTGTCTTCTTCCTGAAGTAAACAGGACGAATAGTTGATAATGAGATGTGATATCACATCAGGATATAGATATAGATAAATCATCAGCATCAAACATGACGTGTCAGTACCAACGTTAAGAGGCAGACACAACCTTCTCCACCCACAGCAGCTCAGACAGACCAGAACAGATTCGCCACAGGACATGCTGTGATTTGAGAAAGGCAAATTACTCTCATTTTTCTTGATGATTTCAGCTTCATCTCCTGCTGTAACATAATGCATTACCCACAGCTGAAATCCATCAAATGCACATACTCTCAGCGGGTTGCATTCTGGGCCATGTAGGAAATGGCAAAAAAAAAAAAAAAAAAAGATAATTAGAGGGCACTCACAGAATAAATGCAGGAATGCAGTGAATATAGAAGTATATTTAGGGAGGAGTTTTCCTCTCAAGCTAGATTTTCAAACGCCAGATGCTGAAGACAAGCAGCTTGTGAAATGTGATGCAAAGCAGATGCTCAGTAAAAACAACGCACACATTTACATAACCGAAAATCACCTGTTAATTAACAAGACTGTACAGGTAACAATTTGATTAAATAACCCCCGAACCCAACTGACAGTCATCAAAGCTGTGAAAAATAGTTTCACATGAGGCACCAACCCTCCTTTCAAATGCAAGCAACCCACGATATATATAATTAGTATTTACGAGAATAAAGACTTCATTGTATTATTGCAATAAAGTAACGTTAGATGTGTTATTCTGATATACAGTTGTGTTAATGCATTTTGCTTTAACTAGATCCATTTCAGAGAATACCTGAATGACCGTCGGCTGTTCATTCAGCTTTCTCAGAATAGAAACTAATGTTATGTCGAATGAATAGACACTGAATGAACTGATGTCCAACAGTATAATGCATGACCCAGTGAGTTGATCATAGGGGTCACCCATGCACAGAGGTGTTTTTAGGTGGAAAGTACTTTGGGCAGATGGAAAACCATAAAATTACACAGCTTAAAGTGTGTTATGTTAGTAACGCCCTTTTACACATTTCCTACACAGTTTAACACAGATGATTATATAGCTGAGCACATACTTGTCCTCCTCGACATCCTGTTGTTTTTTCTTTTTACATTACATTACATTACACTACATTTTTACCAATGATTTGGTTTATAACAATATCTCACAATTGGTGGGCACCGATGTGTTTAATCTCTCATAATTCTTAACAAAGACTTTTAAATGTGAGGTGTAAAAGATAATCTGTAGCGTTCATGGTCAATGCAGTTTACATTATTTCATTGAAAAATGAACACTTACGTCTGCCGATCACGAGCCAATGACGACACAGAACCTGGAAAACAGCCAATCAGATTGCAGTGGGGGCAGAAGTCAATTTAAAATTAAATAATTATATCAGCCACTAAATCTAAAATTTAAAATGGCAAATAACATCAGCAACAAATTAGCTTTTATGGCATGGCATATTAATCTCTACATTACTCATTGGCACTAAAACCACATGGTTTTCTTTGCTTTTTTCAGGAACACACAGCTCACAAATGTCTTTACATGATGTATTGTGATGCAAGAGCTACAAAATCCACATGAACAGCTCTAAAATGTGTCTGCTGACAGGTAGTGTCACCTGAGAGTCCCCTGTGGAGTTAAGAATTCACCATGTAGTGGTTGCATCACTACCAGGGAATAATCTTCCATCACTCTTCTGAGAAAATGTTAAAAGATGATTGCATGTCTATAGTTATCAGAATAACCTCATGCTAGTATCACTGTGAACGTGTATTTATTTTAGGCTTTAATGTAATGAGATTGAATAAAAAGGCAACCTTAAGTGCAGATTTCTGACGGGACACGTGAAACATACATGAAACTCTGCAGTGATACACAACACCCACCACTCCAAGGAAAGCCCAGGGGGACAAACACATGTGAAATTAACACCTGCTGTCAACATTTTGTTTGCACAACAACATGGTGTGTGAAAACAGGTGTCAATTTCCTATTTGTTTTAGCCTCCTGGGATTTCCACAACTGACATCCAAACCTGTAGTTTCTGTCTCATTATATAGAGGACACGCAACTTCTTGCATCGGCATTGGATATATCATGATGTGTGGAAACGTCCAGGTGTTGCTGTTATCTATAATTATGGGCAGTAGATATACAGGATTATAGAGGAGCAAAACTCTCAGAGACTCTCAGCTTTCCTCTACGTTGTTGTTGGCTCTTCTTTCTGGTTTTGCACTTCATGCTGCTTTAGAACCCTTCATATTCAAGCTGAGACAAAGCATCCTTCCTGGGTGGACTGTCGATGTTGTGGAATGAAAGGTGGCCTGACCGTGCGTGGCTCCTGATTGGCCGAGAGATGTGGGCCAAGTTTACTATTGACTAAAGGAGATTTTTTTGTGTGTGTGTGTGTGTGTGTGTGTGCCAGTGCAAAACCAGGCTTAGACACTTTGAGTGCCTGGGCATTTTAGGAGCTTTGAGCTCAGTGGAGCCAAGATTACAAAGAGCTGAAGGGAATTAATGAAATGCCACAGATATGACATTGTTAGTGTGAAATGAGACTGATAAGCCTTTGCTGGTGGCAGATCTGGACCAAGCAACCAGCATCCACCAGGACTCGACATAAACTGGACTATAACTGGCAGAGTCACACTTTCAATACAGAGAAGAGTGAGCAACTGAATTAGAGCAGGGATTAACCTGGAATCTTTGGGAAGGAAGTTGCATAATCATCCTAAACTGAAGGTAATTTAGCAACTTCAGCTTTCTTTATTGGAGAATTAAATGCGACACTGGAGGCTGGTTGACAGCATTTCCAGCACAGAGCAGAAGTGATTTATGACACTCAGAACTCACAGCTGCTGGCTACATTAGTGCTGAGTCACTCTTATTGATTAACAACCGTGCCAACCACCCAAACTGGAGACATATTATAGTTATTCTGTGTCATGCCACAGTTGAGATTTTAGCCATTGCATCTGTTAAAACAGGTGAACAGGAGAGAAACAATCATACAGTTTTTGTTGTTATTTGCGGTTAAATTTAAGGGTATTGCGGTCTCAATAAAAACTAAATAAACTTAACTTGGTCCTGATTAACTCCCTCGTTAAATAATGACTGAAATGTGTCCAATCAGGGAGCATTAATACTGGAATGCCATTTAAATTAGAGGACTGCTTTCAACAGCAGCCAATACCGCACCTTCTTATTGCATGAATGCCACATACATTTAAACTTTCCAATACTTAACCAATATTCATGAGTTGTTGAAGCAGAAATGAGTTTCTAAACATGTTTAATGTCTCTCTTTTTTATTGAATTGTATTTTTGGTTGCAGACATTAAAGTACACTTTATTTTGTCTATTTTGCAGTTGAATACTACTTCTGTTTCTTTGGATTGGTTGAACTTAGTCTTCACATTCTATAATAAATAAATATATTTATTTGCAAAACATCATTCTTATCTTAAGACATCCAAAACAAAATAATTTAGGAGATTTACTGCAATAAAAAGCTCAGACAGCTACAGCTCTTACTTCCCTGAATGACTTTAACTACAGGGTAAAGGTAAAGTCAATTTGCGAGTCATTTTGGAGTAAAATTGGACACGTCTTCAGAGAGAACAAGAGCCTCTGGCAGAAAGCATGCCAATACATGAAAACATCACCCAATTTGAACATTCGTCTGGCTGACAGAGATTTGGGGAACATAAGGAGCGGCTTGTCACCAGGGATACTGACTCAGGTTTATCTAGATTTTTAGGATGAATGTATGAAGCCAAGCTCATATGCATAACTACTCTGTTCTAACTCACACAAACATCACTCTGTCTTGAATTTATCTTAAAAAATCATAAGAAACTGGTGCAGTTTATGCATCCCACTGGAATCACAGAGATGAAAATCAAATAATACGTTAATGTCTTCAATCCCAGCGACACTTTGATGGGTTCATATAACTGCAAACGCCCCGTTGCGAAGACGAGCACTTCTCAAACTCAGAACTTTATAATAAATACTACATTACATTACAGTCATTTAGCAGACGCTTTTATCCAAAGCGACTTACAGGAAGTGTATTCAACATAGGTATTCAAGAGAACTACGAGTCACCAGAAGTCATAAGTGCATCTCCTTTCTTAAACAAGCATCTAAAAGCATAAACCAGAGCAAAAGTACAGTGCAGAAGCAAATTACTACGAAAACAATAGTTGCAACAGACTAATACGAATATAATAAGTGCTACAAACGACTACAAATAGGATAAGTGCAACAACTAATACGAATGCAATAAGTGCTACGAGGAAGGCTCGTAGCACTTATTGCATATCGTATTATACTAGTACAGATGGAACGTTTTAAAGATATAAAATATATCTGAATGGGCATTTTGCATAACAAAGTGATCCACAAAACAGAACTAATAAAAAACAAGTCAAATAAAAGAAGATACAGCACATGAACTCTGTTTGACTCAATGTACTTTATCTTCTTTTACTTATTTATTTATTAGTTCAAGACTTCAAGAGGCTGAAAAACAAATGGGTAATCTAAACTCATATAAAATGGTAAGCAGATAATACCGAATAATATTTTCAAAACTTGGTTAATTATTAATGCTTCAAAGAAATGTAATAAATAAATAGATATAAACACTGTCACAACAAAGACATGATCATCAAAGTAAATTGTGTTTAAATATTTTAAGTCCTTGTAAATGTAGAGAAGCACTGAGCTCATTTTAAACTTTGCTGCCCTCCTGTGGTGCAACTCCATCAAAGTGAGGTCATCTCCCATCTATTGATCTAAAGACCCAATTAGTTTGACATCAGGCCTCTTCATGCAGAAACACACGGAGGCAGTGGATGTCTTTATATGAGTCAACAAATGTTTAATAATGTCCCGTTAATTATTGATCACTGAGAGGCGCATTGTAATTTAAGTCGGCCTCAGCTGTTCATTTATAATTAATGAGAGAAGGAGAGCCGTCGACATGTAGAGTTTAATAATTCAGCAGCGGTATTGCATGCTTTGAGAATTACAGACAACTGTTAACATAAAAACAGAACCACGGCAAAAACAATTTAAGTGTTTCAAAAATAACCAAAAATGTATTTATTTTTTCAAACATTGCTACCATTGTCGGCTACAATAAAGTCCAAACTGCACCTGAATTCATTGTTGAGCTGTTTAAATTATGTCTGATATGTAACAAAACAGCTTCGATGTTGATGCATTGCAAATGTGAGGTATTCACGCAAATTCAACCAATAAAAAGCTAAAGTCAGAAAGATGCAACGACTGCAGATCAATAACCTTATCTCACAGGTAGCAGCAGAGTCAGTGTTGCTAGATTGGGCTGGTTTCCGCCAAATATGGGCTTAAAAAAAATAGCATTGGGCTAGTAGATAAAATATTGGATGCTTTTGTATTCAATCGTCATAAGAGATGACGAAGGATGTGCTTAACAACGTTATCGTCATTGAAATTATGGAGATTTGTGTTTCTGTTTTTATAACTGAACTCTTTGTAGGTTGCAAAAGCCTTTTTTTCTAACATTTTATCTTTAGTTATTTATTGATAAATGCTTATCATGTGTTTTCCATTGCACATTTTTACATGGGTTTCTGGTGAGGTTATGTTTTGGGCTGCATGGATTTGTATTGAACTAGGCAGGTTTTAGGTTGAGATTGGGCTGGAAACTGTCAATCAGATCTGGCAACAGTGAGCATGATGATGATGACTCATCATTCAGGCTGCTAAACGCATCACAAAACAGCATTAATCATTTCCACCACAGAGGTAGAGCAAAGCCTTCTGGTAGTCTCCAGTTGTGTCCTCCTGCAAAACAAACAACAGACACGGAATGATTTTATCCATCTCATAAAAAGGTTTCTCTTTCCTCGCTAAATAAACTGGATCCAGAACATATTTTGAGCGTAATGAAGGAGGCATTTTGTTTATTTTCCATTGTAGGTATATGTTTATTTCAAAGTGCTCTATGGGTATTTTTTCCAATGACACTTGTATGTCACCGTGTCTCGTTTAGTGCACGTGGGCGGTTGTAGCTCGGCTGGTTGGATCGACTGCTCCTCCTCCCCACATGTCCAAGTCTCCTTCAGCAAGACACCGAACCCCAAATTGCTCTTTATTATATTTGTTGCTAATGACAAAAGTGTCGGCCAAATGACTGCTATGTGATGTTGTTTTCCCAAATCTCCACACCCTCGCCCTTCAGCCGATTATGTGTCCTCAGCCCCTATTAGCAGGCTGAGATAAAGCTACCAAAATGAAGCTAACTATTTCAAGTTAGCTATATCTACATCACTGTATAAAATAAGTCAACTTATTCTGAATTTATTGACTACTTGCTGCAATAAATAAATGCAGTGGAGAGACGAGTTCAACAAGGCTGTGAAGCCATGAAGCTATGTAGCAAGCTTGGGTTTCTTACTTTACTTTATCACTTTCTTTATCGATTCATTTATTTATCAGTAACACTTTGCATTAATCAACATTATTCGTAAATGTCTGGATTATCCTAAATGGTTGGTTTTCACCTGCAGCCCCTTAAATTAAAGTGTTGACTGTTTACTGTCAATAATAGCATTCTGTACAACATCGCAATTCAAAAATGCCGCAGATCAAACTGTAATGCTGCTCAAACACACATGATATCAGCAGGATGTTAAAATGACACATAATTAAAAAATGGTTACCACCCTTCTGGGAGCATAGTCTATACTGTACATACGGCATTGAAATATTAACTAATTTGGTTGTGTTACATGTTTGAAGCTGATATAAACAATAGTAAAAAAGCTAATGTTAAACACAGATCTTATTTCAGGCATCTAGACCATTGACTTCCAGACGAGGGAACTGGGAGTGTATAAATGCTGACTCATTTCCAGGTTTTAAGTCTAATTCTTGCATCACTCTATTACCCTCAATATTTAGAAAAAAATATATATTTAGACGGAACTGCCACGCTGATCACTTTGCAGCCATTTTGCCCCTAGTGTGAAGTCATTTTTGATATATATCAAACAGTAGCTGTCAGAAATCCTGAGTCATACTTTGAATTTCGTAACATGAACAGTTTTCCCACTCCAGCTGGTAATTTTGATACAAATTGTATGAAATAAAGCACATGAATAAAAACATGAGTAGTTTATATCTCTTAGTTTGCTGTAACAGCAAGTAGCTGGCAGTTGTTAGGTTTACTATTTAACCTGAAGGGTCGGATTGGGTGAAAAAAATAGGCTGCTTTAAAAGCAAACATCTTTTTAGTATTGAAAATCCAACTTATAAATCTATAATAAATATGGATTCAATGACCTTGAATGACAGACTTTGGCTGACATTGGTTTGCTTTTTCAGGAACTTTAGTGGTTTAATGGTTTATGTAAATGCTACTAACAAATCAGAAACTTTCATCATTATGATTCATCTGATATAACTTTAGCTCAGCGTCATCACAGCAGAAAAAAAACTGGTGAAACTAATGACTAATTACATAATTATGGCTCTGGCTCTGGCTCATTTCATGGAGAAAGAAATGGCATGTAAACCATCATGGCCATGGCAATTAAATATACCTGTAAATGGAGTTCAGCCTTGATTATTTGACAGGTCAAAATATCAGTTGTGAGAATAGTCTATGAACATGAAATGGCGTCACTGGGAAAAATATCACTTTGAAAAGCAATTAATGCCTTAATAACTGCTATAATGAATTTAAAAATAACTATTCTTCTATGCAGTATTGGCCGTTTCTACAGGAGGATGTCAACATCTCTTCACTGCAGGAACATCTGGCCCCCTGGAGAATAAAATAATTCACTGGTGTTTGTTTTGAAAAGCAGAGAAGCATCATCTCATCTCCTCTCAGTCTCATCACGCTCAACAAGGCATTTAAAGTAAATCACTCATCTCCACTCCATCACTCCGCTGACAACAATGGTGTATTAGCGGCAAAACCGTAGCACACCCAGCTGGTGTTTTAAAGCATGCAGAGGGAAAGATGAGTTTAGAGCATCAGGGCGAAAACTGTGAAGAGAACTACAGCGACGCATTTATTTTCTTCTGAATGATTAGACTATTTAGTGCATGTCATTAAAGAAAAAAAAACCAGACACTCTTAAAAGGTTTTAATTAACTTTTGAGTTTGAGTGAGTGGTACCTGGATCGTGCTGTACAGAGACGCTCCATACGCCTTTTTGAAGCAGGCTCTGATGTCCAACATGTCCACCTCACTCCTCGACACCATGATCCTCATGAGGGTGTCGTCATCAGTTCCAGCACGCTAAACACAACAACAACAACAACAACAAACAAAATTTAGAAGCTGCAATACATATTGTAAAAAAATGTGGAAGACCGTAAAACATCCCTCTTTTTAGTTATTTCAGGTGCTGCAGTTTAAACTTCAATAGCTACTGCATAAGTGCAAAATCATGTATGTATTCTGCAAATCATTTTCAAATGCATGCTGTTAAAATTAAGATTTGAAAATCTAATCAATTTGTGCTTTTTTTGTGTTAATTGAGAAACTTGATACTATTAGATTTTATTTCCTTTGGACAGAGCCAGGCTAGCTGTTTCCCCTTTATTCCAGTCTTTATGCTAAGCTAAGCTAACAGGCCGCTGGCTGTAGCTTTATCTTTACCATATAATTATGAGAGTGGTATAAATCTTCTCCACGCTGTTGAACAATTTATTTAAACTGCACTACCACACAAATGAATGCAGACTTGACATGCATTAATCTGCCAATTGATTAAAATTATGTATGAAAATGAATTGAATCCAGTAAGACAAATACATCTAAAATACAAATAAAAAACTGTGTTTCTGATTTTGAAAGTGTGCAAAACCACATTTGCTTCTTTAAAAGCAATAGTTCAGACACAGGGGGAAACAGCAAGTGGTAAAAAAACCACATCTAAAGCTCACTAATTAACACTTTATATCGAATGTGCTCAATTCAAGCCTAAACACAACACGTTGTGGTTTTATGGGGGACTATTTCTTGGAGAGGTGAAGTGACTTCCTGGAGTCCTGTTGAACTGCAAGGCACCAATTAAATTAAACACTTTCCATACTTCTCTGTTAGAAATATTGTTTTTGTTATGTTTTGTTTTGCTGGTAATTAAAATCTCATTTTGGGTTAACAAAAACAAAACAAAAACACTCTTAAACCTTAGAGATATTAAGACCTCTGGTGAGATACTGTGATCCACATGACACCTACCCTCATAGATCCATACAGGCCTTCAGCAAAAAACTGTGGGACACTCCTGGCACATTTCACTGTGGAGACAAAAGGCCAAAGTCAAGGTTCTGTGTGATACTGAATTTCTGTCATGTTAATCTGAAAGGGTATTGGCATTGATTTCTACTGCTGAAGTTTTATCTCTTGCTGTATTTCATTCTCAAGCCCACGCCACATGCATGGTTAACAGAAAAAATAGACAGTAAAAATCATCTTTCGACATTATATATACATCATGCCAGTAACATTACAACAGTTTCAAAGTCTATATCTGTCAAATATGTCACCCAAAAATATATATATTTATATTTTAACTCTACATTCCTGTTTGCATTTCAAATTAAAAGCCATCTAGCATCTTTCTGTGAACAGAATCCCATATGTTGTTAACACAAGGCTTTTATTCTGAAATATTTGCAGGACAGTGACTTGCACGGCTCCTTAAAATAAAAGCAAATAAAATAGGATAGAAATCAATGAAAATAAATGAAATTATAATGACATTGAAATGAAAGATGCTGTTCATTAAACTCTACACCACCAACAGGATGTTTGTGATTACTCAAGTGTCATCCTGATGAATCACAGGTCTTACCAACAGCCAGCAGTAAGTTCTCCAGATTCCCAGTGGTCTCTCCTTCAATGCTTTCCTCTAGTTCAGAGCCAGAGAGCTTCTTGTAGGCTTCAAACACTGCAGAGAACAAAACAACAACCCTTGTTTATGTAGAATAAACCAGAATTAAAAAGTCTGGAACATTTTGACTTCAGGGCAACTCAATATGTTAACAGAAAAGTAGCATTTTGACTTTGAGTTTTATTGCATTATATTTCGCATTTATTGCTCTATAGTATTGTACTCAATCCACTTTATTAGGCATAACATTATCACCCAAAAAAGCCCAATCATCACATTATCCCCGTACCACTTGATGAAGAGACACATATCAAATAGCTTAAATGAATTGAGGGGGAATATTGAAAAGTTACGTCTATAAACTTGGATTATACTGCCACAATTTAAGACCATATTTGTACACAAAACAAGCAGCGCATATTATAAATGGATTAAATAAAAAAAACGTGCATAAGGCTTGTTTTAGTGGCCTATTGATGCTTGAAAACATTCATTTCCACCTTATTTTAAACAAGCTCTATTAAATTGGATTAGATTCTGGGACTTGACATTTATGTCAACCACCTTGAGATTATGAGGACTTCATGTTGGAGCGAATGCAAAATAAAAAGCTCTCACCACAAAATATGGTAATATATTCATGACCAACACATCCTCATACAACGGTTTGGATGAGAGAAGTCTGTCCTGACGAGCAACATCTTGTGACAGAAGTATCACGACGTGGGTATATTGTGGTAAGTAAGAAGAGGTCAGTTTGTATGATTGGGTCAACAAAATATGTGACGGTTGCATCACATCTCATACATTATTTGTTTCATTTAAGTGTCACTGCAATCTCTTTATGTTAGCCCAATGTTTTATTTTTTTCAGGTCCAATATGTTTCATGTCTTGCTGCTTTCTTTTGTTTATTTCACTGTCTTTATCTTTTTGTATTCCTTTTACTGTTAAATTATCTGTATTTTTTATCTATTTAAAGATAGGGTTGGTAATCTGGAGAAACAAGCAAGAATACGCAAGATTTTAAAAATGATCCGACTGAAAAACCCAACCCAACTCTTTTCCAATGTAAATAAGTAGCAGCACTAGCTCCAGAAGTCACTAACTCTAGCGAGAAAGGATCCGAGTTGGCGACACTGACAGCCCTTCCCTTTCTCCTTTTTGTCAAAGCATTAGATTCATTGATTCATGTCGTGATGTAAAGAGCATTTCAAAAAATTCTTCCCTTGTAAAACACTTATTTGCGTCTGTTTTGACAGAAACCATATGAAATAAGTTTATCATTATGGTTCCAGTTGCATAAACGTAACCATATATTCGATTTTTGCAATGATGTTATTGGTGATTTTGGAAGACGCTGGCAACAGACCTATTTTCTTGTTTAGGTACAAGGACTCGCTTATGCACCTAAATTTGAAGTTTTTCCAGCGGCCACTCATTGCTGTGGTTTCTTGCTGCTCGAGTCCACACACTTTAACTTTTCAGTGAGTCAGGCATCCAGTTGGGTAACTGACTCACTAACCAGCTTGAACACCATTCTCCTCTCTGACCTCCCTCTGATGCAGCTAGACATTTTTGGATTGCTGCCGGGCTTCTGATTATTGTTTATCACACCAATAAACACCAATAAACCCTCCCACTCTTTTTTCACACTTTTTTTGTCATGCTCTCACCTTGTGTTTGTTCACTTTGGACAAGTTGGCCTGTCCTTTTTTATGATTTGTGTGAAAATAACAGCTGAAATGCCAGGATGTGCTCTTCTTCCTGAGACGTTTTCAATGATGTATTTGTCAGAAACATGTTGTTTTAGAACACTCTACTGCTCATTCTAAAATTTATTTGAACAGTAATCTACCCTTAAAATGCTGTCTGAATTATTTATGTGAATTAATGAATAAAAACATGAGGAGAGACTGATGGTATTTTTTTTGTTTTCAACTTTTGATCTTGCTCTTTTCAGCAGCTGTCCAAGAAATCAGACATCTGCACAAAAAAACCTTCAAAAAGCCTGGCACAAACCGGCTCACCTCTTCTGAGATGCTCTGCACTTCTGTTGCCAAGAATTGTGATGAATTTTTCCTCATCTGTGCCAAACTTTCCCTCACCGGCAGCGTACAAGTCCTGTAATGGCAGACACACACTTGTACATTCACACTTACAGCAAAACCTTGTGTAGACGTGACTTATTTGAACACGAATGACAGCACTGACGGAGGACCTTGTACTGTGCCAAAACAACATGGAAATGTTCTCTTTTTTTCAATTTGTCTTTGTTGTGAGAGAGAAATTCTGGATGTCAAGTCCTTTCACCTGCAGCTCTGTGGAAGTTTGTAATGTGTTGTTCAGGTGATGGAGTTTTAATTTGTGCAAATTGAGAAATAACAATTAATTCATACAATTAATATGTAATGAGATTAAAATCAATTGTGCATTTTCTACTTAGGTGAAGACCAGAAGAATGTAAGTACATTTACTTCCATTGTATACTACTTTATACTTTTACTCCTCTACATTTTAGAGAGAAATATTGAAGTTTTTACTCCACTACATTTATTTGACACTTACAGTTACCACCTACTTTTAAGATTTAAAAAAATAACATGCTTATATGATATGATGCAGTACTATACTACTAATTTACCCAGTAGTTTACAAAGTATCTAAAATTGGCTCCATTAAATGTTCTTATGTGTATTCCTTGGTGATAAAAACAGTATAATATAATACCAATATAATGTGCACGGTACATTTTGCTGATAATACTTCTGTACTTTTACTTGAGTAACATTTTGAATTCAGGGCTTTTACTTGTAACTGGAGCATTTTCAGACTGCGATATTTCTCCTTTAACTGAAGCAAAGGATCTGAGTACTTCTTCCACCTTTGTTGATGACAGAGCAATTTATCACAGAAGTGCTGTTATGAGTCAAGTGGTACTGCTGTCTTGATAATTCATTTTACATTCAGATACATGTAACCTAATGTTTACCATTATTAGATCCCAATTCACAGCTCAATATCAATGATTGTAACGGTCCTGTAGGAAACAAGATGTTCCTTTAAGGTTGACATGCTTTAATTAATTTATCCTATTGACGATTTCGTCTGAGCTTTCTTGGCCTTTAGCTGCACTTTGGAGAGCAGCCTCACAAATATGATCACATCCATAACATGGTGACATTTGAAAGAAGACAGTGAGATTACAGTAAGTTGCTCTGTAGCTCGTATGTTGTGCACTGTACAAGGATTTTTGTTGCGTTTTCACTTTTTTTTAAAGCTTCCTGAATGTTGCATTTTATAATCCCTAAACTGTAACCACATTAATTAAACATATATTGGTTTGTAAACAATGAAACCACAGCAGTTTCAAAAGGTCTCAAGGTTGCATTTTTTCTTTTTAAATGGAGCCACCAGACCAGGAGGGTTATGTGATGGACTATTTCTCAGTTGGGAGCGGTTGCCAGGCAACCAGCAGTTGTGGAAGAAGTACTCAATCATTTACTTAAGCAAAATAATTACTCCCACAGTTTAGAAATACTTTGTTGTTTACTTAAGTAAAAGTACAAAAGTACTAGCATAACAAGTACTTATTATACACAATGGCCCATTTCAGAATAATGTTTACTATATTAATGGATTATTCATGCTTTACTGTGTTCGTTACTTTAATGTAACATGATATTTTATTCGTCAAGTATAGTATATTTTGTATTGTTAATCAGGTCGGTAAATTAAGTAGTTAATAAAGTTACCAAGTCAATGTAGTGGAGTAAAACGTGCAACATTCGCCTCTGAGTAGAAGTATAAAGTACCTTCAAATTGAACTTGTACAGAACTTGAGTAAATGTATGTGTGATGATACTTTTTATTGGTAACTCTGGATTTTTTTGGGGGGGGTTTCCTTGTGTTCTTGTTTCTTACCTTAGCGTCTTTCTCTATCTTCTCCTCGTCTACTCCCACCTCCCTGCTCCCCTTCACAGCCGGACAAATGACCAACCGAACGGAGAGACAGACGGGTAGAAAGACAGACACACAAATGGACAAACAAGAGGGGAAACATCAGGTCAGTTTGAATGGAAAGACAATGAGCTCAGAGATTCTCTCCACTGAGAGAATTCCTTGAAGATGGCATTGTCTGCTGTATTTCCCAGACTCCAAGAAGATTACATTTCTGTCTGTAAACCAAAACACATTTGAGAAATCAACTGCTCCTGAACCTAAACCTCTCCTGACTGTGTAATGGCATCACCAGAGGCTCTCATTATCAGGAGCCGCTCTCTTTACCTGCAGGAGGATCACCAGCAGTTTTTGGTAGTGACCCGAGGTGTCACTGCAGATATCTTTCTCCAGCTTTCCGTTGAACTCTGGAGGAAAAGAAAGAGGAGAAGAGGGGCAGAAGATTGCTTACACTACCCGTCTGCAACCATTCACTAATGGGAGCAATCGACCCTAGTGGGCCGTCCTCCGTTCTGCGGCGGCACAGATCTGATTAGTCGGTCCTACGGACAGAGTGGCCTTCTCGTTTCTCCAGATCAAATAAACTGGCCTCTTTGCCTCTGGCTCTTGTTGCCACATACAATAATACAGAGTGGTTTGTTGCAATTTGAAGCTGGTATGTTAAGAGCCATTCTTGAGTGAAACAGGTGTTAAGACAAACAGTATATTCATTGCCACAGGGGCCGAACTCATCTATGTTGTAGTGGGAAGCCAAATGCTGTAAACAGGCTTTGTGCACGAGGGCAAAAAGTCCTGTATATATTTTTCTCTCCCTGGATAAAATACTATAGATCTCTATTAAGTTAGAAAAAAATAACAAGCAACTGTTCAGCTAGTTCTTCCTATCAAACAAAATAGATCGTTTTTCTTTGGCATGAAAGTGCAAGTTGATTGAAAATGTGTCAAAAACAATACCTGATATAGTAAGGTATAAGACCCCTCCCTAATACTTTTTTCTGGTGTAATATCGCCCAGACAACATGGTCCTGCTACTGCTTGGACTCTCTACTATTGGTTTCCTGTTGCATTGAGAATCTTGAAATTTAAGTTATTATGTGTAAAGCTCCTCTTAATAACAACATCATGACAGAAAAGACAAAACAATTTCTACCAAAAACTAAGCTATGGAAAACCGTTTATCTATGTAAATATATGTGTGTATATATGTATAACACTTGTACCATTCCCAGTTCAGAATCATACAAATTATTGGACAACACAACCAAAAATCATCCTTTTTGGTATCCACTTTGTTCCCTGTTGAGTTATTTTGACGGTGGAGTTAAAGAGTAACTTTATCAGCTTAAAAATGATTTCTTTCTCTGAAAATTTCAAGTGTGTAGGATCTCTGACCACATCTATTGTGTGTTTTGTTTTCTTAAACGTTTGCTCTTTTGCACCTGTAACTACACCCAACTGTAGAAACATAAGTCTAACAGTCACAGCCAACATGTTTGTCTGCTTTTGTCTCTCTCTCTCTCTCTCTCTCTCTCTCTTTCATTCACAGCTGAGTGACTCACCTTTCTTGTACACTTTGATGATATCTTTCATCTGTTCGCCGGTCCTTGAGGCCAAGATCTCAATCAGCACGTCGTCCTCAGTCCCAGCGCCCTGGGAGCCAAACACAATAAGAGACATCATGGATTTGACAACGAGCTTTTGTTATAATACCCCGTTTTATGGTTGTTAAGGAGCAACATTAGGGATTAAAACAGAAGAAGTAAACGTTGCCGAAAAATGGTTGAAGAAAAACTGTTTAATTTGTCAGCACATCACACTGAAGAGGTATTCGAATAGAAAATGAATACCCTCAGTTGAATGACTGAGGAAAATTCTACTACTCTCTTTGCTGTAATTAACCTTCTACGAAAATAGGTCTGAACTGCCAAACAAATGGAGCAGGTGTGATGGGAATGTCGGGGCCAAGTGCTCAATTCTTTGCCTTCACTTTGATTGAACATTTAATTTGTGCTGGGTAATACAAAAAAAGTAATCAATTTTAAACTTAGAAGTGGATCCAGGAGCTTGCTGAACCTATTGTCCTTCCTTCAAACCTTAGGAGCCTTCAGTGTGACATAAAAGGCAGCAGGTGGTAAGAATGTGATGCCTCAAAGAAATAAGACCCGAAACATTAATCTCTTATATAACTATAAAATAAATTGGGTCATATATCTAGCCTATAGCACCAATAAAAATGTGTGCTCAGATGTAGTGCATCTACTTCAGTGTGACATGTTATCCATTTGAGGCACATTAGAGGAGCAGTAGATGGATGTGAAGAGTCGTCTAACACACAACACTGTTCTGTCACAACCTGCACTGAGACAAACAAGAGACAAAACACGTAACAGGAAGAAGTTGCAAAGATAATAAGGCCTTATTGTATGATGACATTTAAAGCAGAAACATTGAGAAAATTATACCATATGGAAAGAAAATGTTTTAATTGACATTGAGCTAATTTTATACACTGTTAGTTTGTGAATTGCTCTTCTTATCTTATCTTAACCTACAATAATTCTAATTTTGGTAATTAATCTCAATTTTAGTTTAGTAATTTGTAACTTCAATTATCCAGTTAATGTAGTGGAGTTAAAAGTACAATCTTTGCCTCTGAAATGTGATGAATTGAAGTACAAAGTAGCAGAAAATGGAAATACTCAAGGAAAGTACACAGACCTTAATTAAACTAGAGTACAGTACTTGAATACATAAATATTTAGTTACATTACATCTCTGGGTAATTCTAAATATAAATGCATTAGCCATAAATACTATGCAACCTACTGTAGTTTTAACATAAATGTCTATAAACCATTTAGACATCTTTTAAATGGCAAATCACCATGAAACAGGCTTTTCTGCTGGCAGACATTTCACTGAGTTCCATCTAAGTGGGCCAAAGCCAGGGTACTGGTTTTATGCATGATGGTTTATTGGCATGGCATTAATGGAAGGGAGCCTTAATTGGTTTCCCGCTATGAAAAGCTGAAGTGGGCGCCATTAAAAAGGTCTATTGCTCATATGACTGTTGAAACATTTTGAACAAATGCCACAAATGCCACTGAATAAACTGCCTCGTCTGAGGGTTTCAACTAATTTGCATGTAAGACCTGTAATTAAGTGAAGCATCAGAGGAAAAAATGTCCATTAGTTACCTTGAGAGCTTTGTGCAGTTGGGAAGCGTCATATGAGGCAGGCGGGCTCATCAACGCCACAATCAGATTCTCAAACAGCCCACCGAGCTCGGATTTCAGTGCGCTGACCAGGGCCTGATGTGGGGAAGAGAGGATTAACGACGAGAGCAACAAAAACAATCTTAATTGTGTTTGTATTGAACTTAATGTTGCATAATTTTAATGCTGTTAAACATTAATGAAACAGAACAAATGAGCTACATGGTGCTTTTAGCTCCATTCATAGAAACAGTCTTTTAAATGTGTTAAAAAATATTGGCTACCAGCAAATTAGCAATATCACAGCATAGTGACAGGAAAAATATTGACACTTTAGGGCTCCCAGATATGTAAATTATCCTGAAATTATTACAAATAAGCGTGAAAATATATGGAGAGCATTCCTCGTGTCAAAGAGATGAAGTGACATTTCACTGCATTAACCACATTTTCAGAGAAATTAGGATAATCACAAGAAATGTGCCTGCAGGAAAGAAAAATATATGTTTACTTTGTTGTCGTTCCTCAAACCACCAGCTAATCAGGCAGCACATATTACTCACAGATGGCTTTATTGACTTCTGTATGCAATTAATCACATATTTGGGTGCTGCTGGGAGCACGGCCTGAGTAGAGTCACTGTAAAGAGTGAGTAATAGCACCTGTGTGTGTGCGTCTGTATACACAAAACACCCAAGGGACCCTAGAATCTACTGTGCTCTCTGACGGTTCAAAATACGGTCAAACACTCATCTCTTTAACAGCTCCACATGTGAGACCTCTAACAGAAGATCTTTATTTCTCGATTACATACTTCATTTCTCTTTTCACATAATATCCTGTCTCCATTTCAAATCAAAGTCCTATAAGAGGTTTGTGAAATAGCAGAAATGATGTAACAGGTAGCAGTGAAATAAGAGCATGCACTCTGGAAGAGATATATCTGACTGTTTAAATATCATTTTCAATATCATATAAGTTTTTCTCTCTACTTTTTGCAACCAGTTCTCATTTCAGATATCATTGCAAATGAGTAGTTTAAGGCAGTTTCTCTTGCAATCGCCACATTTTATAGCATGTGATAGAAGAAATGATAAAAACAAATAGCCTCATTCTGATAAAACACTGTAATATTCAGAGAAACACCAGGAGCTACTTTGTGATTTTCTGATGCATCTTTTTTTTTTACTCTCTCAATCCTTTTATACTTCAGGGAGCACTTACATTTGCTTTTCAATAACCTTTACAGAAAGCAAATTAACCTGCTTCTTTCAATCCACAGGCGGTCATAACTTCACAGTAAGAGCTGGAAAGTGTAAAAAAAAACCGCCCGGCTCTTGTATAACTGCATTGTGCTCTGGTCCACAGAGACTGGAGGAAATTGGTCTTCCCGCTTCTTCTTTTATGGACTTTTCCCCGAATGAATGGGGAGTTTTAATAGACAGTGTCAACTCTTGCTCTTTGATTCTTAATGAAAGAAAAACTTGATGGCTGAATGACTTTGAAAGTGAAGCTGAGGCCGCAAGTGGTGGAAAAAGTCAGATTCTTTACTTAAAGGTGCTGTGTATGACAATGGGATCACAACATGGCGACGGCTGAGCAGGCAGCTTGCAGCTAACAGCGCTAACAGTGCAAAGAAAAGGTCGGATCGCATCTTATTTTTCTGCTCAGGTAAACATTAATCAACTTTTTCTTTACACAACAAATAGTTATTTGCTGCTATATTAATGCTCTGAATCCCATATATTGCACCTTTAAGTTAAGCAGCAATGTAGAATATACTACATTACAAGCAAAAGTCCTTAATAAGTAAAAGAAGAGAAGGTATCAAAGCAAAATGTATTTAAAAAATGACTCCCATGACTCGTGATGAGAGACAGACAGACACATTGTTTGGTGTTTTAATGGTTTGTGTTGACAATAATAGAAATATAGATTACTGCCAAGCCTCAGTCTTTAACAAGAATGATAATAAACTGATGGGAGAAAGACAGAATAACCTAAACAAGTGTACTTAAGCAGATAACTCTGTGCCATTGAGCCTCATCCAGGTGACACGCTGACATGACTCCTAACCATTAATTTGGTGTGACGGCCTGTCGTCATCAGCTCTCTGTTTCGTTCCCAGCGGCTCAGCTTACCTTTCCGTAGGCCTTTTTGTACTCTGTCGCAATTTGCTGGCGTTGATCGTTGCTGCGCGCTGACAAAAGCATGAGGACCACATCTTCATCCGTACCTGCACCAGAAGTTAAACAAGCATTATTTAACGTATAAAATACTCTGTGAGCTTCAAACGATCACATGCAGCTTCATATTTAATTTATTCATCTAAGAGAAGCAAGCTCTCCATAACAAAACCGGATTTCAATATACTCCTATATTAAGAGTTGGCAAAGCCAATGATCTAACAATCAATATATCCTGAAAGTCACCAGCACCTCAGAGAAAACAGCTCCAATAGAAAAACAGGCCAAAGGGCAGTGCATGTTATTTCCTCTGAGGGATAAAATGTTGGTAATTATGGCACAAAGCTGATCTGTAAAGACAGCTCTGACTTTAAACAGATGTTGGATAATCATTGTTCTCCTCACTTTTCCTTTTTTAAAGTCTGCATAATTGCTCTTATTGTGAAAGGACTAAACTGACAGGAAGCAAGAATATGAGATAAAAGATTGTCAGTGAGGATATATTTAGCAGGAGAAGCATCAGTTTTAATGGTCACACCATGTTTGCCTGCAGCACACCTTTAAATAGATGATTGTCATCGGGACCATTGATTTACACCAATGACTGCAGAGGTGCGTTTTCATTGCATTTTCCCACTTTGCATCTCTCCAATTAAAATAAGATCACCTGAGAGGGGGAAATAGTGCCAAAAGTAAAATGATGAAGACGTGATCTAAATTAATCTTAACAGCTTTCAAATAAAGACATAAATTATTTAAGATATTCTTTAAATTATTCATCTCTCACGAATAGCCACTAGGTTAACAGATTTCTGAGATTTTGTCTTGTTGGTTTGTGCTCCTGGTATGCCGTCCACTTTTCCTTTAAGTAAAGAATGTACACTTAAATGTTGACAATTTGATAGACTTAAACAATAAATAATGAATAAACCTGCTGTTATAGTTTTTGACTTATCTTACCAGTGAAACGTCAAGCATAACTTTTTTATAGTATTATTGAAGTGTTTTTACAAAAATCATGGTAAAGTGGTGACCAAAATACTTACATTTTTACTTAAAATATGTAATTTTTCTTTGTTTCGGATCACCTGTATGTTGCCTATTATTATATTTATCACTTAGCCTAAATACAATGATGTCAAATTATTATAACCACCATGCCACGGTCTGCTTCTTGCCATAATATCATCATATCATATACCTGGCAATTTTTTTTATTATTTTCTGTGTCTCCATGTTTGGCGGAACAGTAAGTGCTCATTACTGTGGTGTTTTTTTCAGAGCACTTAAAGCTCTGACGTGCCTTTGTAAAAAAAAATGTTTTATAAAGTATAAGTTTAAAACTTGGTGACACTCAGTTTCTCTTCTAATTAGACCAAACAGACTAAAGAGTGAGACATTATTTCCCATGCACAAGAGGATGGCACTAATTATTAAGAACAGCTTCCCTGACAGCTGTGTCATTATTATTGTTATAATGGTTTCGGAGAGGAGCAGAACAAGCATTAAATTGCATTGTAGAAATAATAACAGAGGACTGTATCTATTTATACTAATGACATATAGACATGACACAACTGTCATTTGTGGGTATGTGCAAATAAACCTTCTGCAGCTATGACACTCCAAACTCAAAAAAAATCTGTAGATATGCTCATCTTTGCTGTATGAAATATAACATCATAGTGGTTTAACATGTTGAGTCTGAGTGGGGAAAGTAAACAGCAGCGGGTTAAGGTTAAGAAAACTGACCGATTCCTTTCATGGCTCTATGGAGAACTTCAGCATCTTGTTTGGCGTTGAAGTTGACGAAAGGTCTCACGCTGCCTCTGTACGCCTGTGGGAAGAGAGCAAAACAAACAAACACATTTTTAACGAGAGCTGCTTTCTCATGTTTCTCTGCCCTGCTTTGCTGCTAGAAACAGACCATGTCATGTTTAATGTAGATAAGAAGCTTTTGAATGTAATAAATGTTTTTTGCACATCTCAGTTCAAAAGGCCAGTCTGTAGGCTTTAGCTGCATCTAGTGGTGAGGTTACAGATTTCAACCAACTGAAACTTCTACATTGTGACTAATAGTGTGTAATAACTACGGTGGCTGACATGAAAATGCAAATTGCTCTCTCTAGAGCCGGTGTTTGATTTGTCCATTCTGGGTTACTGTAGAACGGCTCATTCTAAGGTAACGATAAAAACAACAAATCCTATTTTCAGGTGATCATACATTAAAGAAAACATTGTTATAATATTGCATCCCATTACTGCCAATCGATCACCCTAAATAATACACACTGGACCTTTAAAGGAAATGAAGAAAATCACTTTTCAAATAATAGGCAAATTTGGCTGCTGGCCCTTTAAGAGATGCTAAAATAAAATGAAGAAGAAGAAGATTTTAGAAATCTCTGATGGTCTAAGTTTTAAGTGCTTCCCTGCCCTCATCAAAATAAAAAAACATGGGCACAAATCATTTTCAAAAGACACTGAATATTGCTGCAAATGACACGTTTCGTAGCTGCACCATAAAAATATCGCTACAAACTCTGGGGGTAAGTACTTTAAGTATAATAAAGTATAATATAACTTTAATAACAATAAACTGGACTGGACTAATCATACAAATGCACTTTATAAAAAGGGTCAGAGCAGACTCTATCTGCTGAGGAGACTGAGGTCCTTTGGAGTGCAGGGAGCACTCCTGAGGACCTTTTTCAACTCTGTGGTGGCATCAGCCATTTTTTATGCAGTGGTCTGCTGGAGCAGCAGCATCTCAGCAGCCGACAAGAAGAGACTCAACAAGCTTGTCAGGAAGGCCAGCAGTGTGCTGGGGTGTCCACTGGATACGATGGAGGTGGTGGGAGACAGGAGGGTGATGGCTAAGCTGTCATCCCTGATGGACAACACCTCTCACCCCATGCAGGACACCCTGGCAGCTCTGTGCAGCTCCTTCAGCCACCGGCTGCTTCACCCCCGGTGTGTGAAGGAGAGGTACCGCAGGTCCTTCCTTCCTGCTGCTGTCAGGCTGCACAACCAGCTCTGCTCCCAGCAGACCACATGACACATGACAATAAAAACCTGTGCAATACATTACACTGTGCAATAATAGTTTAATAGTAGTTTTTTAATAATAGTTTTTTCTGTCTGTAAATATAATATTTCAGTTATTGTTGTTTTTCTACTGTTTCTTATTGCTTATTTATAATACTTTTTTTTTTTTTTTTTTATCTTGTCTTTCTTCTACTATGTCTCTTGTGTGCACTTTACTCTATGCTGCTGTAAGCCTGCAAATTTCCCCGCTGCGGGACTAATAAAGGATTATCTTATCTTATCTTATCTTATCTTATCTTATCTTATCTTATCTTATCTTATCTTATCTTATCTTATAAGCTAAATCAAGTCTGGCTGCCCCTGCTTTGTGTCATGGAGGTCATTTTTAAAAATGTGTCTCACTTGTAGATTGCTCTCCAGGGAAAATGGAATTTAAAGGAAAAAGCAATAAAATATCAGAGTCAAATGCAGCCTTGTAACAAACTCTGAGCTGGTGGGAGAAGTGAAGGAATATGGTCTCCTCCTCCTCCTCTCAGTGAAGGTTTCTGTTTCATTATCTCTTTTATTAGTTTTCAAGAGAACAACCTCTCCTTGAAACATGATGATGTTTATCTTGGAGTGTCACTCCAATACGTCACTGTCACAGCTCTTATCCTGCTTCCATGCATTACGAAACAAAGGAAATTAAAACATAAAACACCCTATTCATTTTTTACAGTAAAAATAGTCCTGAGCTATTTAAACTCACATTCAATACCAGGATGATTCAACTCTTATCGCTCATTAAATGTTCTTTTATTGGAGCATTTAGTATTCATCTTTTGCAAAGACGGCAGTGTTAGCTGTCATACTGTCATGATAGCATTGTGGTAACGAGCTGAAATATCTTCACAACCATTGGATGAATTCTCATGAAATGTGGCACACACATTTTGAGGTGCCCAGAGGATTAATCCCAATTACTTTTACTCTAGAGCCACCAGCAGGTCAAAGGTTTCCCTAAGCCAGTGAAATATCTCCACACATACAAGAAAAGGGTTATCTTTTCATCTAATGACACCATAAAGCCTTTGGTTCAGGATAAGATGCCTCAACAACTATTGGATGGATTACCATGACATTTGGAAAAAGATAATCAATGTCCCCAGAGGATTGATCATATTGACTTTGATGATCCTGTGGCTGTTGATCTAGCGCCATCATCGAAGAAACTTAACCAGCCTCAGCTGCACTGTGTTTGGTGCTAACAGAGCAGAAAGCAGACGACGCACCGAGAGTCAGTTTCATATTTCTGTGTCAGACTATTGTCCTGAGTCTATTAACTCTAATGAGAGGATTGAATGTGAACACATATTATGACCAATTATTTTACTCCATAGACACCAAATGTAAATTTTGGACCCTTTTTTCACAAGCCACGTATCTTCCAAACAATCTGACACAAAAAATGGCATTTTTAATACAAACAAATTCAAAGATGCAACTACTTTATCATAATGCTTAGTATGGCTGTTAAGCAAAAGAAAACATAAATGTATTATGCAAATATAGCCCAATCTGCAGGAAGTTTATACCATTTCAAACCATTGGTGGAGCTTGTAATGCATTATCATTTTTGATAGAGCATCTGTGGCGCTAATTTGCAAATGTTAGCATGCTGACACGCTAAACTAAGAGCGGCATCAGCATGTTGGTATCGTCATTGTGAGCATGTTTGCATGCTGATATTAGCATTCAGCTAATCTGCCAAAGTACAGATTCACAAAGAAACTAGCATGGCTATAAACTTGCTAATATTTACTAAACAATGCTTCCGTCATATTTCCTAAAAATTTGACATTTTGGAGATAGAAGCTTTTTCAACAACAATAAAAAAGTAAAACTGTTTATGTAGCCTGCAAATGCTTTCTAATGACATTTCTTTCTACATTGTGCATCAATATGTACTGTTTTCTCGACTCTCATAGTCACAGTAGTCTTTGGTTTGTCTATTAAACATGATAGACACATGTTTTTTGCGATGGTTAAATAACTGTCAATGCTAATCTCAAAGAAGTATGGCTGTTATATGAACTTTTCAAATGCCATCAGGGAACATTGTCTCCCAACTGATGTAATTCAAACCTGGTGGGAATACAAAAGACACACAGACCTGCATTTTCCATGCACATGATACTACAATATGATACAAATTAGACCGCCGTCATCAGTTCTTTATCCCTTTACCTCTCATGCGCATAAAACAGTCTGAGATCTCTCAACAAGCTTTAGAGGATGAAATTAAATCAAGGATATCAAATTAAGCTGCTCCTTTCCTTTTGTGCACATGTGGGTGTACTGCGTCTCGTGCAGCACTAATGTTTTACTAATGAGTGTATTGTCGCAGAAAGTACTGTCAGTGAATTAGGGATCATCTAGAAGGTTGAAGCATCTGTAAGCATTAACACTTCACAGTGTAGGAGAAATGGGTATAAAAATTGTATCCAATTAAATTAAAAATGTCATTAAATATAAAGCAT
This sequence comes from Anoplopoma fimbria, assembly GCF_027596085.1. Lineage (NCBI taxonomy): Eukaryota > Metazoa > Chordata > Actinopteri > Perciformes > Anoplopomatidae > Anoplopoma > Anoplopoma fimbria. Next base: position 22,526,678 of record NC_072452.1, read on the forward strand.
CTAGAGTTGCATGCAAATTAGAGGCTGGTGCAGACAGTTATTTGTGTTGTGTATTGTTTAAGGCTGCTCATGCAGTTCAGGTCTCAGTGTGGCTCAAAAAGCCACTGACCTTTCAAGAGGCAAGACGCACTCGACTGCACAAACATATAAATTGGTTCTGGTGCGGTAAACAATGCTAGTTTTATTTCCAACTGTATTGTGCAAAACAATTCTCATATCCTTTACTAAAGCATACTTTTGCTCATAATTTAACAGAAAATAAAACAAAGAGAGGAAAAACTTACCATTCTTTTATGCTAACTGCAGACAACCGCCGTAAACTGAAATAAAGTGGAAAAGATTCCTGATTAACATAGGAAGTGTAGTAATGAGTGGTGATTACTGTACTTAAAAACAAATTTAAGGTATTTGTACTTTACTTGAGTATATCCATTTAATGGAACTTTATACTACTAATTCTCCTTTACACCTCTGCACTGCATTTTTCTGCAGCTTCAGTTACTAGTTACTTTGCAGATTCACATTTTATCATATCATGTATCTCCAAATTTGGTGATTTTGAATATAAAAGTTTGTAATAAACCGAAGGATAAGATTTTCCTTTTATGGGCTGACAAGATTCTCCTATCCATTAAGCTCAATAAGCTCTTCATAAAGCCTTTTGGATGCATCGTCACAAAGCTGTTATTATGAAAAAACTAGACTAGAGTAAATAAAGGAGTTAAAATAATCACAACCTTAAACATCTACAACAGCAAAATACACATTAATGCAGCAGAAATATTAATCCAAAAACAACATATATTATAGTAGAACACTAACAGGGAACATTTTACTGCACAATAAGTACTTTTACGTTCCATACTTGCTTATAATGCTTTTGAATGCAGAACTTTTACCTTTAATGGAATATTTTCACAGAGTTGCATCGTTACTTTTAAATAAAAGACCTTTAATATTAATTTATTATTGTTAGTATGTCATTTGTCTAAAAACAACAGCATCAAAAGAGAGGAATAAGTTACTGTAAGTGCTCTTACCAACAGGTGTGTTTCCTCTCTCTCCTCACAGGTGATCTGCTGCTCAGGTAGAGGCTCTTTACTTTCTGTAAAGTGCACTCGGTTGGTTTGTGTGACCTTTAAAAAAAGTGATAAGAGTTAAACGTTTCTGCAGAAGTCAGTGTCCAGACGGTCCAGAGGGCTATGGAGCGTCTTAATGGAATTGCGTTACCGGGCAACAGCGTGGACCTGTGTTTGTGTACTTCCTGTCTGCAGATGTCATTCACAAACACTGCAACCCGAGGAGCCTATGTAATATTTATAGGTTCCTACTCTCAGTGTACAAGGAAATGAAATGAAATTGGACACATTTGGAGTGTTTATGTTTACAACTATGGAAATGTTCTGTGGTGGAGGCTATTTTCAAGAAGTTATTATCCTAATTTATTAAATCAATGAGAAAATAGTTTCCACTAACGTTAACAATCATCCTCTTAAAGGTGTCCTGTGCAGGATATGGCGACATCTAGTGTTAATGTTGCAGATTGCAACCAACTGAAACTATTCCTGTGTGCCCTATTCGTAGGAGATTTATATTAGCCGATGCGAAAACAGGAATGGCCCTATCTAGAGCCCTGATCTGGAGCCAGAGTTTGTCAGTTCTGGGCTAAAGTATAAACATGGCGGGCGGCTCCATGAAGAGGACCTGCTCCCTATATAAACCCAATCACTCTAAACGTAACGTTAACACAAAGTTTTTATTTTCAAATGTTAAAACACTAAAGAATACTTATCCATATTATACTCAATATCTAACAATAGATCCCCCTAAATGCTCCATAATTACATTTAGATTTTAGTTTAAGTTAAATTTTTTTACAAATGCTAATTCTGGATAAAAGGCACAATTATTAACACCTCAATATAAAATACTCAATTAAAAGTAAAACTACTCAATGAAAAAAAACTTACCTCTGAGTGTTATACTTATATAGTAGTAGTTTAATTTATAAAATGATAAATAAATATATAAATATATATATATATTGTGTAAAATCCTAATTTGTAAAGTACCTTTAATTTTTAAATGAATTTAGAAGTAAAAGTACAACATTCCCCTCTGAAATGTATTGGAGTAGAAGTATAAATTGGCTTGAAATGGAACTACACAAGAAAAGCACAAGTACTACAAATTTGTCTTTAAGTGCATGAGTGAATGTACTTAGTTACTTTCCACCAGTTAGTTTAATTTCTGAGCAAAAATGATGAATCTGTGAGTGAGTTTGTCATTCTAACTTAAATCAACATGTATTTTTTAATTAGGTGACCTTTACCTTTTGCTCTCTATGTCATTCACTTTAACAACGTTTCTTTATGGCTGACAGGAGACGAGGAGGAGATTCTCGATGCCAGATAGGAGCGAAGGGATCAGCAGAGCGAAGCTGAGCTCACATTTCATCATCACCGCCGTCCTCGATCCTGCAAACCTTAATTAAAGTGAGCACTTGTGAGGAGATGAGAGCGTGAAAACCATCTCTCGGTTATCCAGTTACTGATGCTTTGGGTTTCATCTCAAAGACTCCCTGGCTGACGTGGAGCCATTTTCCTGTAATTGCTATAAACAAGCAGCTAATTACAAATGTATCAGGTTAAGTCTGAATTTCTTTCTTTTACACTTAATTAAGCAGTTTTTTAGTCAGTATCATTTGAATATTCTGATCACAAATCTCTCATAGGCTACAAAATGGAGATTTTTATTCCGTCTAAAATATTGGGGTAATTCCTTTATGTCTATAAAAACATTGTTCTACTTCCACATAAAAGCAAATGAAAAGCTCAACAATGGCTTTAATGTTTGGTTCAAATGTTTCCCACAAGATGAAATCATTTGTTTAAGAGGCAACTTAACACCCTGTTTTGTTTGAACACGTCTCCATCACAAGTTTTATTTTAATACTGTAGTATTTCTGCTATTACTTTCAGTTCCGTATTCGGACCAAAGCCGTCGCCATAGCAACATAATGCCAATGAAAAAGGTCTAGAGTATTTTGGAAACTGGCATGTTTGCTGTTGCCTTGTAAGCAGTGACACTGTGACTGATTTGCCTGAGTAAATATATATAAATGAAAACGCATAAAATACCACTGTATCTCCATAAGGAGACTTTGTTATACTGTATGAAAACCATTACAATAGATCATACAATAAATGAATGAGAATGGCCTAGAGGTGGCATTGTTTTGTTTTGACAAATAAAGTTTCAAGACCGAAATTTGAACGTCAAAATAAAATGTATTTCCAACTTATATAAGCCAAATCAGTGAAGCTGCAAACTGCTGACTTTCACTTTTCCCCTCTTTCTATCATCCCTGAGTTGTCAGCTTCCAAACTAAATCACTTTGAGTTTTTCATTCATGAGCAGAGTGCCATGGGACAGCCAGGTAAACGGTAAACAGAGCTGAGGACGGCTCAATTTGTCGGGTGCTGACTGACAGACAATAAGCTCCATCATCAATCAATGGGCCTCCCCAGCCACCACTGATGGGCTCGGTTAGTTATAACCTCCATGCTGAGGGCAGGTGCAAAAGAAAAGCTCCATTTCAACAATCATCACCTGGCCTCATGGACCTTTTGAGGGCGTCCACAAAAAGCACATCATAATATCTGAGGCAGTTTTAAGAGAATAATAGCTCTGATGTGCGGCCATTTTAAGATAAGATTATCCTTTATTAGTCCTGCAGCGGGGACATTTGAATACAAGATCAGCATTCCATGATAAATTACTTCAAAACATAAGAGTCAGCAATATGAGCTGCAGCAAAGGTACCTTGAGAGACCTTGTAGGGAGGTTAGATAGCCTGAAGCCTGTTTGCTGCTTTAGACTATGTTTCAGTACGGAACAAATATACAAGATACTATATGTTTGGAGATGGATGAGCCCATTATGACAGTTTGGAAAATACGTTATTAGTTTTCTTGCTGAGAGTTATGAGAAGATCGATATCTCATCGAACTCTCTGAAAGAAAACAAATAATCATATTTTCCAAACTATGTTTGATGCTGCATTTTCGACAAAAAATTTGCAATTAATGAATTTAACAGACACCAACATATAGACAAAGAATTCAGCATTGGAAACAATGACTACCGTACAACAAAGCTAATTAGCAGCATTTTTAAAGATCTGGAAATCAGTCCTTTACAATAAATATATAGTTTAGAAAGCATATATATAATGGGAAAATTATCTGTGTCAAAAATTTCAAATTTGTTTTGTCTCCAGGGGTAAAATCATGACTACTTTGCCAACAAAATCTGAAGTTTGTATTATTTCTGTCTGCAGGATAAACCCAGCAGGGATCTGCAACACAGAGGACACTGGCTCTGAGGCTGCTGTGACTCTTTTCATGAGTTAATTTTCTTTTTCTTTTCTTTTGCATGTTTGTTCTGTATTGGAAGACATATGGCACTGCCTTAATTAGAGGGAGGATTAAGACACCACAAATGGTCAAGCAGTGGCAGAGGACAACATTTCAGCGCACAACAGATTGGAAAAACATGCAGTCATGAGATATTTGCCAACAATATCATCCTTATTAATCTACATGTATTTTGCTGAAGGCAGCAAACAATTAAATAAACTGCTGAGGAGAAAAACCTAAATATTTTATAATAGTAGAGAGATTGGGAAGAGTTTTCAGACAGACCTTTAAAAGAGTCTTAGGGTCAATGATTATAGGAATAGTTCAACATTTTGGTAAATACACATATTAGCTTCCTTGCCAAGAATGACACGAGTACATTGGTAACCCTATCACGTCTTTACACTTTAGCTTAGCTTAGCATAAATACTGGAAAGGGGGCAAACAGCTAGCTGGCCTGGGTCTGTCTGGAGCTAACACAATTAGCAAGTTATCAATTTGACACTTTTTGTGCATATCAAACAAAGGAGACAATATGTTTATTAGTGAGCTTTAAATATGCTGGTAGAGCCAGGCTAGCTTTTTCCCCCCCGTTTCCAGTCTTTATGCTAAGCTACGCGGCTGCTATTTCCAAAACTATTATTTTTAACAGAAGCAAAAAAAACATATTTAAAAAATAGATGCTTTTAAATGGATTGCTTTGTTGTTGTTTTTTTACATAAAATTATAAAAGAAAAGTGTCTTGGCAACTAATATCATTGTTCTGGTTAAAGCCAATAGTTCCGTCCCTATATAAAAACTCTTTACACCCCTTAAAAATGTGAAACTATGCTGAGGCATCACACCCAGAAGCCATCTGCATGAACCACGTTTGTGTTATTGTGCTGCCCTTTTAAGAAATCTGATGTCGATGTGTAATAAACATGCCCCCCCCTCAGGGCTATTGATTTCTCTCAGTCTATTCAATCAAAGACAACCTGGCCACCTCTGAATAATGATGAAAGAAAAACGCATCTGAAAGTTAACAAGTGAAAAGCACCAAATGCCCATACCTGTGTATAGAAACCACTTGTAAATACCTGAAAAATATTATTAGTCAAACCTGTTTATACCATCCTTTTTCCTCAAGTGTCTCATTTATTTTGTCTCCAAACATGGACACAGGGGGAACTTGAGAAACCAAGTGGCACACAGCTCCTTCCATATTTCCCCCCATTGCTGGCATATCCTCAATATCCCTCCTGCCAATTCACCAGCGAGATGAGAGGAGTGCAAATTGCTCTCCTGAATGCATCGCTTTAATCAGCATGAATCAAGATGCAGATTAAATCTTGGCTTGTGCTTTTTACTCGGCAATTTAGAGGTTTGACCTCGGCTGTGTAAATTGATCTGAGAGATGAAAAGAAAAAAGAAACTGTTGCTTAAATTACTCTGCATAATATTGACTCCCTATTTTGTGCATATTAGACATGACAAATTAAAAAAAAAAAAATCATTAAACTGTTAAAAGAACAGACAGCGGTTTCTATAAATACAAACATGAAGAGGCTTTATTATTCTGAGAGAGAATCTCAAGTCCAAAACAAATTATTTTTTTCAGTAATTTCCTTACATGAATCTGCAAAGCACTCCCAACAAGCCTCAGTCCCAACACTGTTGTTTGGCACAACTGTCCCCATTTTTCACAACACGCGCTGCAACCTCCGCTCCAAGCAGGGCTGCCTGAAAGAGCGGCCGGGCTGCAGCGTGGATTTTCCCACCGAGTTACTCAGCTGCTTGAGGAGCATCCAGAGGAGGAGCAGCATCAGCACCAGGAGTCCGAGGAGCATCCCCACGTACAAGCTCAGGTTCCAGCCCCAGTCCAGCGCCAGGGGCAACGAGGTGGACGACTCCAGGAATTTTCTGGGGGCAGGCATGGGGATAAGGCAGGAACCCACCTTCCAAAAAAAAATTAATAAAAGCTCTTTTCCCCAACAATGGGATCTTCTCAGAGGTGACACAGATGTGTTGCAGTAGCTGCAGAAGCCATTGTTTAAACAGGTATCCAGCTGGTTTGACTATGTCATAGAACTCCCATCTGTTTCCATGGTTTAATCCTCCAGTTAGGCACAAATGTGAGGCGTCAGCGTCAAAGCAAACCTGTTGAGTGTGTGTGCACAGTCTGAGAGGTCCATGCTGAGATGAACTGGAAAGATTTATGCAGCTGTGCTTCCACTCTCCTCTCAGGCTCCACACACAAAGCCAGCCTCCCAATTTATCACGAGAGAGAGAGCAAGACAGACGACTACAACGCCAGCGGCTGCCTTTACTTCACCTTCACGTAGATAATTAGATCACTGATGAATGAGAAGTAAAGAAACGCCAATCCCATTCTGGCATTTGCTAATTGATCATTACGTGCAGACATGGGCAACAGTTGTTTGCCATGCATGTCTTTTGCATTTCCATTTCCTTTTTTGTGCTTACTGGATTCAGTTTAACAGGATGAGGCACTGTTTTAATTCATGTTAATTGTGGAAAAGGTTGATCAAAGAATTATTTTTAATGCCACAGTAGTACTCCTTTTAACACCCTTTGCTTAAGCTTTAAAATGTACATTTTGGCCTTTTCCTCCAGTTTCTTTTTGTTTTAATTTGTATGAATGATGCATTGATTTGTTTAGTCAATAAACTTTAGCAAAAGCCATGTAGTTTGTGTTTAAGCTTTAAGGGCCTCCTCTAATCACTTAAGAGCAAATTACTAATATTACTCTTTTGCTTTTAACCAAAGCTTAGCATTTCAACCCTCCTATAAGACACCTTAGGTCAATAAATCAGGCTTTAAGATGTTTAGGTGAGCAATTCAGATCCAAATAGACCTTTCAGCAAGTCTATGCAGAGATTTTGTACCTGTCAATTTACCAAACCTCAAGACACAAAATCACCACTTGGTTAAAAAGATTCAGTTCCCAAGTCCTCATCTGTAGAAACTCCTTTAAAGAACCACGACTGTCCTCTGCTGCCCCCAAGAGTCCAATGTGACCATAAAGATGAAGACATGAAGTCTTACGTTAAATGAATTTTATTTACAAGAGCCATATTTTACAGTGCAGACGGTGCTTTGAAAAAGCTGTTAACTTCCAAAACACCAGTGTAATGAGACAGCTGACTCCATTACAGACAAAATGTACTTTAATGTGCATCCCATGAGGCCCTAAAGGTTGCACCTCTCAAGATGAACCAGCAGCAATAACTGCCATCAACTCGACCTTTTAAAAAAAAGTGGAACAAACAGTTGGGTTTTAGTACATCACAGGTCTATCAGAGTTTGATGCTGTAGATCAAAGACCTCTACATTTTGTCTGTGATTAAGAGTAAAACATTAAAACTGCTTGATTAACCAACACAACTGTAGCGTCTGGTATGAATGTCAGGATTGAGTATAAAAATACCTTAAAAACTCTAAACAGCGCTACTCCAAGAAGAGCAGGCCATGCCATTCAAATTGTAGCACACATCATTAAAAAAAAAAAAAATATTAATGTCTGACAAGGGTACAAAACTCTACATGGACAAGGGGAAAAAGTTAGTTCAGCAGCAATTTAGTTGGAGCCTCGATGAGGGAAACTTCTGAGTATCTGGAAGAGGAAAGAAAAAAAAAAAAAGGGAAAAAAAGCAGCTTTAGAACACTTCCCAGACTACGTAAAATTGTTAAAATGAAATAAAGTTTAGGAGCAGCAAACATACTTGGGGCCCTTGTACTTCTCCCGAACAGACTGCTGGGCATGCTGTGCAGCACCGAGGAAGGTTCGGTGCAGATCCTCAACACATGGCATCAGATCTTCAAGTAAGTAACCCGTCTTCTCTGTCAAGGACTTGGGCTGAGGAGGAGACAACTGGAGTCATCTTGCTTGTTTGCACAAACCCACTGTTACCCATTCAGGGGGAAAAGCTTACACAAACCTCAAAGATGAAAGAAAAAGCAAATCTCCTCCATTTAACTGTTCAACCTCAAACTTACCCATGAGCCACCTGTCACTATGTGGTTTGCCAGGGTGTAGGCTGCAGCAGCTGTATGTGATGGGAGATACTTCAAGAAGGGATCTGAATCAACCAGACTGAGCTCACCAAGGTACTGGAAAAACAAAATGCAAATTTAAAGATTGATCTTTTGCTATAAAACTCTTTGAATTAAAGCCAAATGTACAAGACATGCTGTGTAATATGTGCTGCAAGCTCACCATTGCCAGGTTCTCGACCTGTTTGTTAACCGACTGGTGAAGGTAGTACTGGGTGAGAAACTGTTGGATGGTTGGTGCTGCCAGATCAAACGAAAGCACTTTCAACACCAGATGCTCCATTCTTAACACTTGCTTCTTGGTGTAGGTGTCATCTGTGATGTAAACAAACTCTGCCACCTCTGGGGGGTAGATCTCTTCGAATTTCCTGCGTGTGAACATTTGAAATTGCCACTTAAAGAGCATAGAAGTGTATTTTGAACATACATTTTTTTTTTTAATCTAGGTAGATTGAATAAATGGACTGAATATAATTGCTACATACGAAGCCAACAGCATGGCCGCAGTCCCAACCAGCTGAAGTTTCCCCCGCAGGACAGACATGGAGGACAGGAAGCGATCGATGTAGTTTACAGCCAGATAGAGCGTCTCGCTCTGGAGCTTGTACTCTTCTCCCACCTCGACCAGCCAGTCCACCAGAATGGCCCTCATGCTGTTTGTGATGTCAGGCTGCTTCTTCATGTAGCCTGCCTTGGGCCTGGTTTTTATCTGTGGAGCATCACCAGTGAGTTATTAAAGAAATCTACTTGCAGGCAAAGTTTATATACTTCAGATACTTAAATGCATTCCTAGAAAGACCACATGACTAGTATATGATACATTTGCAAAGTGCAGCTTTGTAGAGATCCAGTTTGTAGCATTTCACTTCCTTTCTCACCTCCATCTCTCTCAGGTACGTGTGGATTTCAGCAGCATATTCTGGGACCTCGTTTACATCGACTGGTTTCTCCTCCCCCTCAACCACAGACATGTCCATGGGAGAGTCTGAGGAATGAATAAAAAAAACATTTAGCCCAGTGAAACTCTTTAGATAAGGAAATTACAAATTCTTGTCTTCAACTTTATATTCTATAAAGAATTGTATAGTACATTTGGGAGATTAAAGAGGCCATTTCTAGCCAAAAGGTTTTATAGAACAATCTGAAATTATGCCAGGTATTCACAACCCACCAAAGCTGAGATCCATTGCTGATGGCATATCGATGGTGGCCAGGGGCTGTCGGAGCTGTGCCACAGCATCAATGGCTTCAGATATGGACTTGGCTTTGACCACCTGCTGTGGCTTCTTGATGCAGGCTCCATCTGGCTCATCCATATGAATCTGGAAAGCCGCCGGCTTGGTGGAAGGCTTCTCCGAGCAGCTTTTACCCAGGTCTTCATTTTTGCAGGACTGCGACGACTCCTGGAAGCAGAACACAAGGTTAGTTTACACATGTCACACAAAATTATTCTATGCTGCATTAAAAACACCAATTAAACCCCCCGACAAATGAAGGCATTAAAATTGCTGGTACTATGCATTGCCATGGAATACAATTAAATGTTCAGTGATGAAAGGAGGGATTGAACAAAGTAGCAACCAAGAGGTGGTTCATTTTGTAAAAAGACAGGATCAATTATTGCACAAGAGATAGATAGATATAGTTTGGACACACCTTCTTATTCAACTACTTTGAAGAATCTAAAATATAAAACATATTCTGGTTTGTTGAGCATTTGTTTGTTTACCACATTATTCCATATGTGTTCCTTCATAGTTTGGATGTCTTCAATATTAATCTACAATGTAGAAAAGAATAAAAATAAAGACTATTGAATGCACTATATTCTCAGAAACTAGTCTTCATAGGATGTTGGGGAACACTTGTGCTCACTGGGGAAGGCAGGAGGACCTCACACTCTGGGTAAAAGATGGCACCAATTTTAAAGCTACATAACACTCATATCTAATCCATTAGTAAAGCCCAAGATGAGGAACTTTAACTGGCACGATAGCTTCCCATGGAATACAATTAAATGTTCAGCAATAAAAGACAAGCTTTAAGAATAAGCTTGGGAATTGAACAAAGTAGCAACCAAGAGGTGGTTCATTTTTGCAGGACTGACAACTCCTGGAAGCAGAAAACAAGGTCAGTTCACACATGCCCAACAAAAAGAAATGATTTTATGCAGCATAAAAAAAAAAAAAAAAAAAAAAAAAAATGAAACCCCCCTACAAATGAAGGCATTAAAACTGCCAGTACTATGCATTGCCATGGAATACAATTGAATGTTCAGTGATATAAGAAATGCTTTAATAACAAGCTTGGTGATTGAACAAAAATGGTTTATTTAGTAAAAAAAAGAAAATAAAAATATATACAACTATAAAATCTTCTGCACTATATTCTCAGAAACAGATACAACTATAAAATAGTCTGCACTGTATTCTCAGAAACGTATAAAACCTTCTAAACTATAATCTTAGAAACTAAGATACATATAAAACCTTCGGCACTATATTCTCAGAAACCAAGGATACATATAAAACTATAAAATATTCTAAACTATAGTCTTAGAAACTATAGATACATATACAACTATACAATCTTCTGCACTATATTCTCAGAAACCAAGGATGCATATAAAACTATAAAATCTTCTGCACTATATTCTCAGAAACTATAAAACCTTCTGCACTATATTCTCAGAAACTAAGATACATATAAAACCTTCTAAACTATAGTCTCAGAAACAACTATAAAATCTTCTGCACTATATTCTCAGAAACTATAAAACCATTAAATCTTCTGCACTATATTCTCATATAAAACCATTAAACCTTCTGCACTATATTAAACATATAAAACCATTAAACCTTCTGCACTATATTAAACATATAAAACCATTAAACCTTCTGCACTATATTAAACATAAAACCATTAAACCTTCTGCACTATATTAAACATATAAAACCATTAAACCTTCTGCACTATGTTCCCTTCATAGGATGTTGGGGATCACTTGTCACTGGGGGAAGGCGGGAGGACCTCACCCTCCGGGTAAAAGATGGCACCAGTGTAAAGCTGCATAAAGCACCATCAGTAAAGCCCAAGATGAGGAACTCTAAACACACCAGACTGCTGATTATGTGTTAAAACAATAAACCCCACACAGACCTGCTTGGAGCCTCTCTGGCTCTGGTTCTGGTTCCTGCTCCTCTGGTTGTTCTGCAGGGCCCCCAGCACGGTTCTCCCGCCGGCTGCAGCTGCTTGTTTCGGGGGAAGGTTCTCCTGGTTCTCAGCAGCAGCAGCTCGGAGCTTCATGGAGCCTCTCAGTCGTGACAGCATGTTCTCCTGGTTGTGCAGCTCGCTAGCTTCGGACATGTTTCCTCTTTAACACACAAGTCTGAACTCGTATTAGTTTGTTTGTTTTGTTTAAAAGGGGTGCTGACAATGCTGCTGCTGATGTGTCCTCTTGTGCATTAATATAAATCTGAATAAGCTGCAGAGGATCCTGTGTGGACGGCTAACGGGAGGCTAGCATTAGCTGCTAGCTTCGCAGGCTAAATAGTCGGTGTTGAGATGGCAACGAGGGTTTAAACAGCTGTAATAAAAACACAAACGCACAGTTTAGAGTTCTACAAGAAGATAAAAGTGTTTCTTAAGTCGCCATAATCGTGAAAGGAGAAAGTTGTTACCACCGAGCTAGCTAGCCTCCATTGACACGGGATAACATGCGACGCTTTCTCTCGGTTCAAGTAGCCCGCGAGGATTGAAACGGACCAATCAGGGGCCGAGCAGGAGGTGACGTCAGAGAGAAGTACGGGAGCCGAAAGAGCGCAATGTTCGCCTGATTGCAAATTCAAAACCGGTTTGATAGATTTGAAAGGGGAATTCGCGAATGTTGTTTGGGAGGAACAGCTGGAAGGTGTTTTAGGAGAAATATAAGTATCATGGTTAAAAAAAAAGATGTGTTCAAATTATTAGTATTAAATTATGGAAAAAATTGTAATTATACAACATGGCCCACTCATAATCATATGCTGGACAACCTTTGATTATTTCTATGAATACATTAATTTGAACATTACTTTAATCTTGAAGCTGGTTAGGGTGTATGGAGCATGGAATGACAAAAGTATAAATAAATAAATGCATAAATAATTGTATAAATAAATACAGAAATAAATAAATGTTTGAATACAGAAATAAATAAATGAAGGTGAACGTAAATGTAGTAATAGATTTATTTATTTATGTCCCATTTAGGAATCAACTTTTATTAATTAATTTCAGCATTTATTTATTTTATTTTATTTCTGCATTTATTAATGCATTTAAATATTTCTGTATTTATTTCAGCATTTATTTATTCATTTCTGTATTTATACATTTATTTAAGCATTTATTTATACAATTATTTATGCATTTATTTATTGATACTTGTCATTTTTCGTCCTACATAAAGGTGGAGCTAATTTTAATGACTTTATATACTGTTGGATGGCTTCATTCATAGTAGTATATCATAATACATTTGTTCACTTGTAATTTGTACTAACAATCTGAATCTGCAGAATTATTAAAAATATCATATGTGATATTCGTAGGTGATTCAACATAGAAACATTGTTGGCAAAACAACATACTCACTTAATGCTTTAATATTAAGGCAGCATTTCAATTTTGGTTCAGGTAAGGACAATCTTAACCACTATACATCTTGGGTCGTTTAAAAAGGCTTTCTATTTAATAAACTGAAAGCACAGCTGTTAAATAATTGGAGTAAAAAGTTCAATGTTTTGCTCCTACTTGAAGGGAAGTAGCATAAAATGGAAATACTCAAATGTAATGCAGTAACATTGCTGTGACACCTTATCTTTTGTTCATGGAAGTTCATAACTTCAAATTGTCAAGAGGATACAGATTTTAAATAAGGAAACATGCACGCGAACTGATGCATTTACTTATACATTTTACCAAACAATTGATTGCATACATAATATTTTAATGAATGACAAATAAATGTGTTATGTGGAAAAATAATTTGTCACATATGACTCATGGTATCATATGAGCTTTGGATCTTGCCCTTCCTTTGGAATTTCAAATTCTTAGTTGTATTTGTTCAATATCATTTCCAACATCCCCTTGAATTATACATTTTACAAAGGTTACAAATAACCTCTCATTTTTATTTCAATAATGGGAACTCACAGTGCTATCATAATAACTATATAAAAACATACATTCTCTGGCTTTCATGTGGTCACTGAAATTTCAAACCCCCACCGAAGCTTGGTCACTAAAAAAGAGGAACCTGCACTATCCTGGCCTTCTACTGGTTTATTAATTACCAACCTTGTTTTTAAATGCTATCAAAATATATTATAAATATTTAAATATTGTACACCATATTTACGACAAAAAAAACAACTAATGACAGTATGACAACATGACATTGACACAACTAGTAACTACCATAAAACAAAACTTTTATATTTACAATACAAAAATAGCACAAATAAAGACACTCTAAGACAAGTAAATAAATACCCTCTGATCTACATGACATCATGCCTCACTGAAAAAGTCTAACAGAGAATTAAGGTCATAATTATCGAGGATCTCCAGCAACGAGGACACCTTGGTTTTCACGTTCTGGCCTTTAAACTTGAATTTGTCGATGAAGAGATCTGTGATCATTCCTACAGGAAAGAAAGATAGAAAGAAAATGAGTTACCAACAGCCAACAAGCTCTTCTTCATAATGTCAGGCTCAGGTAGTAGAACTTTACTTTTGGGGTAAAAGTACTCTTGTCTCTCGATCTGAGTTAAAGTTAAAAAAATGTATTAAAGATACATGGAGGGGAGGAATGAAAAAGGGTTTAGTGAAAGTGTCTCTCCTCTATATTTTTTTAATCTGAACATATACCAGACTTTTCTTAAATTCGTACTGTCTTTTTATATGTGTGTATATGTGCAAATAAATAAACAATGCTGCACCGTAAAGCCTCTCGAGGTGCGCTGGCTGCTTCTTGTACTCCTCGAGCAGTTTAGCAGACTCATCCAAGATGCTGCGATACTCCGGGATGAGGAAGTCAGCGTTCCCCTCATGGACCTGAAGCTCCTGCCAATCAGAGAAACCAGAGATGAAGTGAGGTGGAGTTATGTAAGTAAAGAACAATATCATATCCAAAGAAGCCGTTCAACATCCCTGAAAGAACGGACAAGAACTTAAAGCGTTTAATCACCAGTGGGCTCGCGGTGATACACAGTGAATGTATTGACACAGAGATGATTAATATTTAACCAATACGTACTTTAAGTGCATCAATAAGCTGAACTTTTCTGGCCAACAACAACTGGTACTCCAGCTTTGGATGTATCATCTTCAGAGTGTGGCTCACAGAGTCATCATTGATATCTGGAAGATTAACAAACAAATAAAACAGTTAGTTTATGAGGATTGCTGAAGATGTTTTTGTCAGCGGACACTAAAAATGAATAATAAGACACCTACCATATGAAATGTTCAGATTGATTTTCCTCTTGGTGGCTTCTTTAGAGAGAACATCGCTCAGTATGGAGATGGTAGAGATGTTGTCTGACTTGAAGTGACCTTCCCCTTTGCTAAAATTACAAATTCAGTTTGATTCCAAGTACATTATAACACAAATCCCGACAGAATCAGTAGAAATAATAAATAAAACATAACTAAAACACACAAAGGATATAAAATGTGACAACCCCTTGTCAGTTATCTCATAATCCCTACAAATGTTTTTGCAATCATAGAAGAGCCTTTCTACTCTGTGCTAGTATTTACCAGTAGATGGCTTCAAGCTGTGTCCCAAGAAAAGTGTTATGGAAATAGAAAGTGATGTTCTCTCCTGCTGGGGTTTTCTCAGGCACCTCTGGCAAACAGAAGACCACCCAGGAGTGGATCTCAGCAAAACTGAACTGTCCCACCAGACTGAGCCTGTTCATGGGCCTGTATGACAGACAGAGGGAAATAAATAAGATATATATTGTAAATTTGAGTAAACAACTGATGGATTATATCATTTTTATGAGAAATTATTAAAAACAAAACATTTTAACGCAACTTGTTTCAGCATTTGCTGTGAGACACTGTTTTAAAAGGTTGTCATTAAAAAGGTGCATAATATGAGATTGGGAGTATTTGCCTCTCAACGGCTCTCAACATGGCCAAACAGTCAACTGGCTGACAGAGCTAACAGTGTTTACTGTAGGTGGAAGCAGAAGGTTATCAGCTGTAACTGCCATATACGAGCAGTGCAGAGCGGCCGTGAGTTAGCCAGTGGGGCCACTGACATGCACCAACATGCACATAGCGGCCCGGCTATGTTCACAAAGCAAGGAGAAGCTGACAGAGGGAGAGCGACTTCATTCTCTGATCAGGTAGACATTACTCCTCTAGATCTTTACACAGCAAACAGTTGTTTTCTGCTATATTAAAGCTCTAAATGTCATATATTGTTCCTTTAATAAACAATGAAATACTATTTTTTGTATAACTTTGTGTTGTATTGGCTGTTTTAATTATAATGCCTATAATCAGACTGAATTCCCTTTTCGTTTCACTTTATTCATTCTGAACAAATCTGATCTGTGCAGCCATTTAAAGGTCTTAAACCAGGTTACCACTCCAGTATAATTGACATTTTTGGCATCAACACTAACCAAACACAGGAATAAGGACTGAAGAAAGCTTCAAGATATGTTTCATAACTTAATTCACAATCACAATATTCTTAATCTCTTATGAAATCAAATGTTAAGATTTAATCAATTCCGGAAATTTTCAGTTGAAGTCTTTACCTTTCTTGGTCTATGCTGTGTGTCCGCTGGTGGAGGGACAGAGGTTTGATCTGGTACTGGCGGACCTGGCATGTCTTGGGTTGCAGTCTGGGGGTAATGTAAGCCTGGAGGGTCCCATACTGTCCCTCGATGGACCTCACCTAGAACAGTTATTACGGATGAAACGCATTATATTTCTGTGGTGCATCATCACGAACATAGTTTGAGCAAATGGAAAAGGTGTCTTTTGTCGAAAATATAACAGAAATATTTCTATTTTGGGTGAACTGACTGATGCAATGAACACAAAACACAGCTCAGAACTATGTGTGAGACTCATCATTACACAAAGGAAGGCCCATTAAAGAAAGGAAGGCTTTTTATGAAAGCCACAACATGCAGAGTGATTTGATGAAAGTGTCACCTTGAGCTCGAGTCTGGTAGTGTTGGCCTGACATCTGTACGTGGCCAGGAGGAAGTTCCCGTTAGGCTGCTGGAGACAGAATAAGAGTGTCAGGCCTCCTGGAGCAGCAGCAAGTACATGACCTTTATTATAAAGCATGTTTGTTCTGTGTAGAAAGAGTTTAAACAGCTCACCTCTGAATCACATTCACTGAAACTGACCACAGCTGAGTTCTTATCCACATCCAGCAGGTCTATGGGGACGTCACTCTGCAAAGGAGATTCATCTTTAAGTTACATTTCTCATGTTTATGTCTCCAACGTGGGATCAAGGTAATCATCAGAGGTTATAACAACAGGGTTTATAATAATGAGCAGACCTGGAGCAGCAGATTGTCGATGGCAGTCTGCACCTCTAGAGTGAGGCTGTAGCTGGCATCGTCCTGGCAGAGGGTGAACTTGTCATTGATGCTGAAGACGGGCACAGCAGAGACGGCTGTGCTCGACTGAGAGGTCTGCTGGTACTGCTCTCGGCCCTGCAGGACTTTGACCTGCAGCTGCTCCAGCTCTGCCCTGGGAAGGAACAATACAGTTTGTCTTAAAATCGTACTTAAACCATAGCATGGTAGGTCAAACACATCAAAAAGAACATGCTGTGTAATGAGAAACTGAGGCATTTTTTGTTGTACCTGAGTGCTTCTACTTTGGACTGGATCTCCTTACTCATTTTGACCTCCTCTCCGGGGCCGGCCTCAGCCTTCTGGGGCTCAGTGGTCAAACCAGTCACCCATCCTGAAAGAAGTAAAGACAGGACAGTAAAGCAGAATATGCCGTGAATATCAGATCTCCTTCAACTCAGTCAGAAATAACTGTACATCTCTTATTAAATACAAAGTATTGCAGATAAACTGACTGACTGTTTAATAAGCAGAACCACAGGCATGTTTTCTTCACTGAGAGAAAATTTGTGAACATTAGTAACATTGTTATTTTTATTTTATCCAACCTGTGTAAGTGGCAGTCAAGACCTCATCATAAGATTCTTTCCCCACGCAGCCGCCCTGGATGGAGGTCACGCTCTCTGACAACGCCTGAAGTCGGAAAAACACAGGAAAAAACAATCATATAATACAAAAATGACAATAGACACAGGTATCTAAGAAAAAGCCTGCAAGGTATCTTTACACAGGGGAAAATATTACTAATAGGATTTAATCATTAAAATGAAAGCTATTGCTACCTAATACTTTCAAAAGAGACACTGACTGTTGACAGACATACAGGATCAGCTGTTTTAAATCCAACTTGACAGTAAGTATGAATGAAGTATAGGTTAGCTGCATGATACTGAAAAATCAAATATCGTAATCTGTGGCTTAACATTAGAATGTTTTAAATTGTGAAAGTACAAATTGGGGTGATTTGGGGTGGATATTGGAGGGAGTAGATTGATAAAAGATGAGTCATGCTAGAAATAAACTCACATGCTCAAAGCGTAATGTCGGATCACTGGAGCTGTCGAAACCATAGATCTCAACCGTCCCATCATCCCTGCCCACCAGGACGTCATTCACTCCGTCTCCCATAATGTCATAGGAGTCGATGCAAAGAATTCCTGATGAGAACAGGAAAGTGTAAATACAAAGAAAACATAAAGAAGATGAATTGTAAACTGTTATTGTTTCCCTACTTCCTAAAAGTTCATATTCATATGCTGTGGAATTTAGTTGGTATTAAACATAGAAGTGATTTGTCGTGAAATTGCTAAAGCAATGCTAAACCCTGGTGTGATCATGTAAAGAACATACCTCCTTTCTTTTTCTCGTTGTCGATCTCCCATTTGGTCGCAGCTGCGCTCTCACCGATCTGAATCAATCCTATTTTGCCATCTGTGGTTCCATAGAGGATCTCCTCTCCTGTAGAGAAATCAATGATGTTGCGTTAGACCTGTTCCTTATAGAGCAGTCTTTAGTTTCACTTTTCTAGTACACAGCACACAACTTGCCTCCATCTTTGTTGTACAGTTCCAAGACAGATGGAGGGCCAGGGACTTCAATATCATAGGCAAGCTCTGATCCCTACAGAAAACACATTGAATAATAAATCTCATCTAATTGTTTGAGGTAGAACAACTAACTGTATCAAACTAAGAACAACAATATAATCTTGGTCTACCTTCAAGACTCTGAGAACCCGATCTTGGCACGCCAGGACCGGGACGGGACGAGACAGGTTTTCTGAAGACAAACACGTGATGTCATTGATTTTGTCTCCAGAGAGGTAGTAGTGTTGGTCCTTGCAGTCACAGTAGTGGTTGTAGATGTAACTCGCACACACAAAGAGGTCAGCACCTGAGACATGCCTGGGAAAAGAAAAAAGCATTAAAATGAACACCCTTCTGCATGGGTCAAACAAGCAGTGCAAGTCTATTGAAAAGGGAGAAGTTGTTCCTACATGGCGTTAATGCTCTCAGTGAGGTTGGCTTCAAAGGTGAGGAACTGTTTGCCTTTCTTGGTGAATCCTCGGACCAGAGAACCAGAACAAACAAAGATCTTCTCCTGTGGAGTCCCTGCAGCTCCTCCAAGGTCCATTCTGGATATTTTCTGCCCTGGTAGTGTTTTAAACACGGGCTGAAACAGAAGAGTCAGATTCCTTTCCATTAGAAACTCATATCCAACATATTAAGATACAACTGGCCGTATGATAATGAAAGAAAATTCGGGACACTCACCACTGCTTCTCCCTTCTTCATCCCAAAACACGTTAGTACACCATCATGATCAGCGACAGCAACCTGAAACAAAGAGGCAACAACCCAGAAGATGTAGAATTAAACACTTTCAAAAAACAATACACTGCTACGAACTTTAATAAAGCACAAACATTGCTCAGACAGATTAATACCTTTTGAGTTGCCTTCTTCCCCAATGCTGGAAGCAGCCTCATAGTTTTCTGGGATGTCACACCAACCTGTGAGGACAAAGCAGAAGAAAGTATGTAACATAGATTACAAAAGTAAGTTACAAAAGTTTCTTGAGGGAATATCTTTGGTATACATTCCATAATTAAAGGATTTGTGTCTAAACAAGACACAGATATATTTGTTGATGGAATTATTTACTGCATGCTAGACTACTGTAATGGTGTCTTCACAGGACTAAGCATAAACATATTTACTACTTACTTTCTACTTAATGGTCTTAAAAGATATATATATATATATATATATATATATATATATATATTTATATATAATACACACATATATATATATATTGGTGCTTATATATATATATAATAGTAACATATATATATATATATATAAAACATATAAAATACATATATCTGTAACACATATATATATTTAGCTTGTTCTGGCTTTTTTAGTTATATACTGGTGCTTATAATTATACACATATATATATATATATATATATTATACATATATACATATATATATATGTATATATATATATATATATATGTATGTATATATATATATATATATATATATATATACATATATGTATATATATATATACATATATATATACATATATATATATATACATATATATATATATATATATATATATACATATATATATATATATAACATACATATATATATATATATACATATATATATATATATATATATATATATATATGTATAACATCTCTGGTGTTACCTGAATGTAATCAACTCGATGCAGGTGGATTTCCATCTTGTTTTACAGTGTATATATATATATATATATATATATATATATATATAGGTTAAAGAGGTTAGAGACCCTCTGACGTCACTGAGGATGATCTGAAGCTAACGAGGAGATTAGCTCGTCGTGCTAACGCTAGCTAGCAAGCTACTTGGCTATAAACTGTCCACTTTGGTTAAAATATGTTAATTTAAACACATCTACTGATCGACATTAACCCCCAGAGGCCTCGTCACAGTGTGCTCATGTCGTAGAGTCGAACATAAAGCCTCCTGTAGCAGAACACCCGCGTTAGTTATGAAGCTTTACAGCTAAACACTCAGCACCAGGTCAACGCAGCGCCCGTTGTCCATGGCAACGCTGCAGCAGCAACAAGCCGTGATTCCATTGGATGAGATGAGGATTGTAGACGTGTTCTGATTGGTCGGCTGCAAAAGACGCTCTTCTAGTTACAGTCTGTGGTTCTAAACTTGTGATGACATTGAAAATATGTTAATTCAATTACAGTATATACACACATATATATATATATATATATATATATATATACATATATATATATATATATATATATATATATATATATATATATATATATATGTCTATATATATACATATATATAGACATATATATATATATATATATACATATATATATATATATATATATATATATATATATATATATATATATATGTATATATATATATATATATATATATATATATATATACTCTATTAGATTACATTATATTCAAAGTTGTTTCTTATATATACTGTACCAGTAATCTAGTGATTGTATTCAACTAGATTACATTATATTCAAAGTTGTTTCTTATACTCTGCTCGCCTCATGTTTGTGATTAGGATTAGGGATAAAGAATTAGAAACACTTTGAATATAATCTAGTCCAGTTTAAGAACACGTTTAACTTTACCTCAATATTTATAAAAAAAATATAAAAAAAAAAAAAGAATATATATATATATTTGTGATATATATGTATATATATAACACGTTAACTTTGACCTCAATATATAAAAAAAATAATAATATATATATATATATATATATATTATATATACATATATATACATATATATTTATATAATATATATATATATATATATATATATATGTATATATACTGTACCAGTAATCTAGTGATTGTATTCAACTAGATTACATTATATTCAAAGTTGTTTCTTATACTCTGCTCGCCTCATGTTTGTGATTAGGATTAGGGATAAATAATTAGAAACACTTTGAATATAATCTAGTCCAGTTTAAGAACACGTTTAACTTTGACCTCAATATTTAAAAAATATATATATATATATATATATATATATATATATATACAGTACCAGTCAAAAGTTTGGACACACCTTCTCATTCAACTACTTTGAAAAATCCAAAATATAAAACATATTCTGGTTTGTTGAGCATTTGTTTGTTTACCACATAATTCCATATGTGTTCCTTCATAGTTTGGATGTCTTCAATATTAATCTACAATGTAGAAAAAAATAAAAATAAAGAAGGTTTGTCCAAACTTTTGACTGGCACTGTATATATCTATATATTTCTTTTTAAATATTGAGGTCAAAGTTAAACGTGTTCTTAAACTAGATTAGATTATATTCAAAGTGTTTCTAATTCTTTATCCATAATCCTAATCACAAACATGAGGTGAGCAGAGTATTAGAAACAACTTTGAATATAATGTAATCTAGTACAATACAATCACTAACTATGACCTCAATGCTTAAACACAATAAATGAACATGAAAGTGTCACATTACCTTAACATTATGAGCATCATAAAAGTACACTGTGACAGTTGTACTGGAGATTGGAGTTTGTAAATGTGGCCACTAGGTGTATAGTGTACCTAATTGCATGCAAATGGTATATGTGCTTGACACTATTCTATAACATAATTAAAGGGAACAAATCTTAACATTATAAATCCATCCACTAATGAAAGATGGAATTGAAAGCTGATATAGTAAGTTATATAAAAAAAAACTTCCTCACTCAGTAGATATTTGGGTCAATATACAGTTTGTCAGCATAGTCATCTATGTATTTCATATCTATGGATGGTAAAAACGGTTCATTAGTTTTAGATGTCTTCATTGTAAAGCCAAGATCAACTACGGTAATCTAATCAAATTATAAGCTTAAACCGCATTCCTATTCTTTAATATTTTATTGGTTTAATTAAGAGATCATTTTATTCTTGTCATAAAAATGTGGTTGTCTGTAGGCAAATAAACACATTAAACATGGCAGAAAAAAAAAAAGAAATGACAGCATGCATTAAGCATGAAAACTACATAGCAACAAATAAATGGAGCAAATTCAAAACAGCTTTCAAACTGATAAACAAGGTGAATATGCATTCAAAACATGACAGGCATTGTGCAACTCTTTCCAAGTATGAATCCTACGGCAAAATGTCTGGTACCTTAAAATATTCTATAAAATACAGCAGATATCTTGTTTCTCAATTCAACAGCCATTTTGACATCATCCATACAAAGATTTTGCAAGTTGTTAAAAGAGTGGGTTAATGGCATACTAGAACACATTTCAATTTAGGCTTTGCACATTAAAAAAAAGGAATTGGACCACATAGAAGCTGCGAACAAACCCCATCCTCCAATCTATCCAAGCACAACATGATCATGTTAAAAAAAAGAACATTTTTAATTATGTTTAAGCACGTTTCATTTAAGTTACTAATCTCAAAATGTTAATGTTTCATCATAGAATAAATGATTTTTATGAATAAATAAAGACATAAAAAGGAAAAAATAATAACAGCCGGTACGTACAGATCACAGTTGATGTCTACTGTGCTGCATTCAGTGAACGTGACAAAGTGAGTGCTGTCCACTGCTTGAATGAGGTCACATTAAGAAGATGGGAAAAGAAATATCACCATGAGACTTCAGTGCATTTACTGGCTGCTCTTGAACCGTACTCAGACATACAGAGAAGTTGGAGCAGAGGCTGCAAAGTTGACATTCAAAAAACAGTTCCTTCTGTTGATGGCAACGTCTGTCCTCATCAAAGTTTAAGTCACATCTTAAATGGTGAAAAAAAAAAAAAAAAAAAAAAAAAAAAAAAAAGGAAAAAAAAATAAGAAACCAGAACTTCTATGGAGTTTTACTCAGACCCCCGTGGGGGCGAGGCGGCTGATGAAGGCGATGCTGCTGAGGCACATCTTCCTGAAGAAGGCGGGGCAGGCAGGCTTCATGATAAAGTGCTCCAGAAGAATTCGCAGCTCTGTGAACAAGGTGCTGGGGTGGAAACAGATTTGGTAAGGTCATTCTAAGGTTTTACATCTCTGAATAGGAGACCACAAAAAGTTTACAGCATTTGTTAATTTCTAATCAAATTATGGTGCATATCTTTGAACGAAGTTCTCCGACCAGCTGCAGCAGCTTCTAATACCACACAACACTCTAATTACGCTGATTGACACTATATTAATATGTTTCTTCACACATATAAAGCACATGTAGTCTGACTAATACTGGATTTGACGGGACATACAGTGCGCTCTCATTTACAAAACAACATAACTGCAACACCGTTTCTGAATTGCCTCAAACATATCTGCTATTTCTGTACTGAAAATTCTCTTTGGCCTGAATACGCCGATACTGCTATACGGTATAGAAGTTGAGCGAAATGATCGCTCCCATGCATTCAAGGTTAAGACATTCCGATGGCCATTCATTTTGGTGTTTTTCATTTAATTTTGGTTTGCAATATAAATACCGTATTTTCCGCACTATAAGGCGCACTTAAAAGCCTTTAATTTTCTCAAAAAACGACAGTGCGCCTTATAATCCGGAGCGCTTTATATATGGATTAATTCTGGTTGTGCTTACTGACCTCGAAGCGATTTTGTGTGGTACACGGCGCTCTGTCAAAATGTTTTAGTACGACTTTGGTAAACTACAAAGCCGCACCGCAGCAGCATTACGGCTACCGTAGTCAGGAGCGTCGCGGAGTAATACATACTGTGCTTCACCACAATATCACAGTGTGTGTGTGTATAAGGACCCCAAAATTAAATTTAAAATTGATTTAGCGGTTTCAGACTGAACAGGGTTGGGAGTTATTGTGAATACGCTCATTAACGTTTGAACAATGTTGAGAGTTATTGTGAACACGTTTAATAAAGTTTGACTGACTGACTGTTTTGTTTCGCTTAATGCGCCTTATAGTCCGGTGCGCCTTATATATGAAAAAAGATTGAAAATAGACCATTCATTGACAGTGCGCCTTATAATCCAGTGCGCCCTATAGTGCGGAAAATACGGTATATCGATAATGAACCAGCAGCCAAACATTTTTAGAATTATACGAAACTCTCAGGATTTCTTAACCCCTGATTCTGCAATAATAACTATCTTGTTGTCGACTATCATCCACATATATACCAGTACTTTGTGACAAATGATTGTATAAATCATCTTACCGGCAGTATGGGTTTCTTCTGGATGTGTAGCGGAGGGTGAGGAACCGGTAGTAAATGAAAGGCAGCAGCAAGCTTCCCTGGCCACTGTCAAAAAGAAAGTGAAAACTGAGATTACAAAGCTGTAGCTTGTTCAATGCTTTATTCATAAACTAGAACATTAATGATGAACATTATAACCTCGGTACTTTTCAATATTAATCTAAACTGCAAAACAAAGCTAATGGACCACCTGTATAACCTAATGTAATCCAAAAGAATGACTATCTGGTGTCTTTGTAACACTGTAGGTTGCCATGAAAATTTGCATATGAAAATGACGAGTCCGACTATCATCGAAGCCGACATGCACGGCTAGTTGAGAAACAATTAATAGAACTGATTATGTGGTTTATTTGCTAACTGGGATTGCATTTTCGTGCACTTCTAGATACAAATCTAGAAGGCATATGTAGTGTGTCCTTTACGGTGTTTGACAACAAGGAAAACTGGTCAGTTTTGTTTGTCATAATCTCTCACAAGTATTTTTGGAAACACAAGATCGGTAAACTGATGGTTGAATGAGCAGAAAACTGTCTAAGAACACAATCGGTACTTCTACCATAATGTCATCCAGGCGCAGAGTGGAAAATAATTTGATTACATTCTAATGCAATAAATAAAATATATAACAGTTAGGATCTGCAACATCTCGACAACCAAAAAATAACAAAAGAAAGAAACACTTTTTACACGTGAACTTACCTGAAGAGCATAAAAGCAGTGGCTGGCATCAAGAAGATCTCATTGCAGGCGATGAACTTCAGGATGTTCTGCTGATTGGATGAGAGTTTGTCCAGGAGGTTTCTGATGAACATCAGGCTGCTGGGGCCCAGAGACTGCAAAGAAAGATCAGAACATCAGAAGCTGAGTCTTCACACAGTGTGGCAGTTAGTCTAAGTTTTTAGTGAGGCACAGAGTTTACATGAAATACTAATACAGAAAAGTTAAAATGTTAAAGGTTAACACATTATCGACCAAACGCTTTGTTAGATTTTAAAATCCCAGTGAAATATCAAAAACGCACATCACCGTTTGTGGATTGTAGTAGCTGACAGAGTAATATGGACAGAGATAGGATGAGATGTGTGTTTGGATGCAAGTGGGGAAAAAACACATTTAATTTCCAATCTTTGCCAATTTTCAACTGGCTCTGTGTCACTGCTGTGCTGTGTGATTTTATATGCAGATGAACTGAGAGATGGAGGGAGGCTGTGTGCTGTTCATCTGAATGTACTGCCAGCGGTGCAGTGACACAGAGCCGGATGAAAATCTGCCAAGTTTCCCTCTCAGCTCTCTCTCATCCTCCTCCTTCATCTAACAACAGGTGAAGGAGGTGTGTGTGTGTGTGTGTGTGTGTGTGTGTGTGTGTGTGTGTGTGTGTGTGTGTGTGTGTGTGTGTGTGTGTGTGTGTGTGTGTGTGTGTGTTTGTCTTTGTCTTAAATTGAAATATGTCACAGTACAGGAGCTAACAGACGCTCAAACTTCAGTTTCACTGAGACTTTTTGGTTGATTAAAAACAGCATTTGGGTGGTGGTCAGATTCCACTTGGGGTTAACCGTTTATAAAACAGGCTTTCTGTCATACATTTTATACTAACAGCATTAAAAATGTCAGAGCAGGTGACTGCTGCCTCATACTCACATCAAGGACTTTCTTTGTGTAGGTGGTTGCATGAAGCAAAGAGAAGAGAAAGACTGGGAAGATACTCACTGGACACAAGTGTTAAGGATCAACAAAATGATTATGTGCAGTTATAATTCATATATATTTTGATACTTAAATGTTTTTATGATCGAAATCATGGGATCATCATGAAACTAATCATAACCCCTGAATGCATGAACAAAAGTATAATTTTAGAATCACAGACATACAGCACACACATTGGTCTTTTCCCAATATTTGTAGGTGAAAGGATACTTGTGATGGGGTAGGAGTTGACCAGGATGAGCGAGTAGAGCAGGTAATGGCAGCTATCCTCCTGAAGAGCCTGGGCCAGGAAAGCTCTGCTCAGCTGAAAGCGTGGTAGCCGTTGATGCAAGCGGAGGGCACTGGTGAGGGCGTTCGCTAACAAGGCTCGCTGATAGAAGTTTGCTGCTGCATAGGGTCTGAAATACACAAGAAGTCACAAATATTCTGACATCAATTCAGCCTGGGAGAAAGGAGGGTAGGGTGAAATCAGAGTGTTGATGACGTGCACCGTCACTGATCGTACTCACCCCAGAATTGGTAGAATAAACATTACGGAGCAGTAGACTGTGAAGAGTCGTGAAAGCCACATTGCAGTTTCCAGCTTGTTACTCATTAAAAATTGCTGTGGGGAACAAAGAAAAAATATATTCAGAAAGGTTTTGAGCTCATAAAAGTTGAAGAATACTGCGATGCAAAAAGTTGAACCTGTGGCATCACGATATATAATATCATGAATGAAGTGTGTCCCGTGTTTACTGTGCTAGTGATTATGGAAAAATGCTGGATGACATGACAAGATGGGGCTGCTGTTTTGCTCAGATCTTCCCTTGTGCTCTCTACTCAAAAAATGTAATTCAATCTAGCAGTTAATTTTACCGCCCTATTATCTAGAGACAGGAGACAAGGTGCAGCGTTATTGTTTTACTAACAGAGGACCAAGTAAATGAGAAAATATTCACATTAGAAAAGACGGCACCCTTGAATTTTTTGCCATTCAAGCTTGAAAAATGCCTTAAAAATAAAGCGATTATCGAAACGGTTGCCGATTGTTTTTCTCAAGATTGACATACCGCGGCAGCTTTAAAAAATATATATCAGGAACATTAGTAACTATACTACACTAATGCTGTGTTAGATAAAAAATTAAAAATCCTTTTAGATAAGATGACGCTGTGTTTTTGTAAATGGAGGACACAATAACAAAGAATTACTGCACGTTATAACGCACTGCCTTGAAATGAATACCCTCTTTGTGAAACTCCTTATGTTTAATGTATGATGTAGATGGTTCTGTTAAACTCTGCATACTGAGGTTTTTGCAACATTTGGATGACTCTGTGTATTGGTTAGGGTCTATTTCCTCAGAAACTTCATGAAGACATGACACAAATGTTTGTGTAGGCTGAGTAGTATTCCTTATGACGAGTATCTTTGTATGCAGGTTCAGCAGAGGTGTAAGCGTGTGGATCAAACAGTCTACTTACCAGCGGCCCTAGCTGGGGAGGAGGGCTTTGTTGGTTTGTGTCAGCCATCTTTGGGAGTGTGGGTTGCTCTATTGGGCAAAAAAGTTACATCATGAAGCAATCGCACAAGTCATACCAAGAGGAGTCACAAGTTACTACTTAACACATTTCTTAGGCTGCTGCAACTAAAGATTGTTTGCTTTGTCAATTAGTCAGACGACTAGCTTTCTGTCAGTACACATTTAAATAAGGGGCATATTCTATTTTATTGTTTTCCTGACAAACAGTCCAAATCCTTAAGATATCACTTTATCACTATTACACCTGACAAAGAAAAGCACCAAGAATCTAGGATGAGATCATGTTTGGCTTCTTCAAAATAGTTTGCAATTACTTTTCTGTCAGTAAACAAATCATATACATATATATATATTTGTATTATTGTCACAAGTAAATCTAAACAGGCTGTATTTACTAAACCATCTGTATTTATATAAAGTAACTTATTAACTGTCCTCTATTCATTCCAGCACTCTTTGCACTCTTTGTGCACTCTGTATACCCAGTTTAGTAACAGTTTGACTTGTTTGTTGTTGTTCCTTTGTTGTTTTAAAAGGTTATATATATCCAATATATAAACTTTTACTGGTACAAACATATATATATATATATATGTATATATATATATATATAATATATAAACTTTTGACTGGTACTGTATGTATATATTTGTATATATATATATATATATAAACCATCTGTATTTATATAAACTTTTGACTGGTACTGTATATATATATATAACAGTTTGACTTTTAGGTTCTGTACTTTCCATTTATGCCAATTTCTACTTTTACTCCATTAAGTTAACTTCTGAGTATATATATATATATATATAGTACTTTAAACTTCACTATAATAATGTGACAGCTTTAACAACAGCCTTTCTACTAACATGTTGTAACCAGAACACATGAGTTACATATAAAGGACTATTAACATGTTGTAAACAGAACACATGAGTTACATATAAAGGACTATTAACATGTAAACAGAACACATGAGCTACATATAAAGGACTATTAACATGTTGTAAACAGAACACATGAGTAATATAAAGGACTATTAACATGTAAACAGAACACATGAGCTACATATAAAGGACTATTAACATGTAAACAGAACACATGAGCTACATATAAATTAACATGGACTATTAACATGTAACATGTAAACAGAACACATGAGCTACATATAAAGGACTATTAACATGTAAACAGAACACATGAGCTACATATAAAGGACTATTAACATGTAACCAGAACACATGAGTTACATATAAAGGACTATTAACATGTAAACAGAACACATGAGCTACATATAAAGGACTATTAACATATAAAGGACTACTAACATGTATATAAACTTTTGACTGGTACTGTATATATATATATATATATATATATATATATATATATATATATATAAAGACACATGTACAGTACTTTTATGTTCTGTACTTTCCATTCATGCCAATTTATACTTTTACTCCATTAAGTTAATATATATATATATATATATATATATATATATATATATATATATATATATATATATAGTACTTTAAACTTTACAATAATAATGTGACAGCTTTAACAACAGCCTTTCTATTAACATGTAAACAGAACACATGAGTTACATGTAAAGGACTATTAACATGTTGTAACCAGAACATATGAGTTACATATAAAGGACTATTAACATATAAACAGAACACATGAGTTTAACATATAAAGGACTATTAACATATAAAGGACTATTAACATGTAAAGGACTATTAACATATAAAGGACTATTAACATGTAAACAGAACACATGAGTTACATATAAAGGACTATTAACATGTAAAGGACTATTAACATATAAAGGACTATTAACATATAAAGGACATATAAAGTTAACATATAAAGGACTATTAACATGTAAACAGAACACATGAGTTACTGTTAGCATGTTGACAGAGGAGGCTAGTGGTGCTAGCTCGGCTAAGCTAGCCCCACTAGCCTGCTCTGGTTCGCCTCAGAGGAGCCCCACTAGCCTGAGATGAATGAATGGAGGACGTGGCCCCTCCACCCAGACGTGTACGCGCTCAGACCCACGTGTGTACACAGTCAGTGAGGTCTCATTGATGCTAACGTGGCGCCGGCTAGCGTTAGCATGCGGCTCTAGAACCTTCTCCGTTACCATCGTTACTAGCATGGGAAGCTAACGCGGCTAACGTTAGCTTCCCCATGCTAGCTAGCGTGTTTAAACGAGATCTCGCGGGCTTTGGACAGTTACAGTTACAGTTACGGTTGTGACAGATGTGCGGGCAGCTTACCGGCC
This sequence comes from Anoplopoma fimbria, assembly GCF_027596085.1. NCBI lineage: Eukaryota > Metazoa > Chordata > Actinopteri > Perciformes > Anoplopomatidae > Anoplopoma > Anoplopoma fimbria. The sequence goes on from NC_072452.1 coordinate 22,557,164, forward strand.
TCGTAGCGTAGATAAACAGGTAGGTAGCAGGCTAGCTTCGGACAGGCTGCTTGCTTGCTCACCAGGCTGAATGAGTGGATGATCAGCTGACCTTCGGGGAGCGAGAAGGGAAACGGAAGGGCCTCTCGCGAGATTTGAGAACGAGAGTTCCTTGGATCGTCGGGCAACAGTTCCCTCTAGCGGCAAAACAGATGAACTGCAACAAGACTGCTGACAAACAATCTAATTATTTATTATTTTAATTTATTATTGCCTTATTTATTATTGCCTTATTGCCTGAATTTATTTACAATTATATAAAAATGTTATTATTTGTGTTTTTTGCTGTCATGCAGATGCTAAATTATATATATATATATATATATATATATATATATATATATATATATTTTTATATATATATACATACTTTATTTTTATATATACTGTACATTTTTATTTTTATTTTTATTTTTATTTTTTCTTATTTTTTTAATTTTTTTTTCAATTTATTTTTCAATTTATTTTCTTTATTTTTATTTTCAATTTTAGTTTTTATTGTATAATATGTTGTATCTGTTTCTATGTAGTTGAGCTGCTGCAACACCCAAAATTCCCCCATGGGGATCAATAAAGGAATATAATAATAAATTAAGTGGAGATTGTTCATTTCAATATAGCACATACAATAGATATACATTTTGCTATGAGGCAAATTAGGGACATTAGGCATAATTGGGCATAATAGTAATGAAACAAATTCGGAAGCGGTTTGAAGTGAATTCGCGACAATAGTCTACAAGGGGAGATAATTATACAAATTACAGTTTAATATACAGTACCAGTCAAAAGTTTGGACACACCTTCTCATTCAATGGGTTTTCTTTATTTCTATTTTTATTTTTTTCTACAGTGTCGATTAATATTGAAGACATCCAAACTATGAAGGAACACATATGGAATTATGTGGTAAACAAACAAATGCTCAATAAACCAGAATATGTTTTATATTTTACATTCCTCAAAGTAGTTGAATGAGAAGGTGAGTCCAAACTTTTGACTGGTACTGTATGTCATTTGTTTGTATTATTGTCACAAGTAAATCTAAACAGGCTGTATTTACTAAACCATCTGTATTTATATAAAGTAACTTATTAACTGTCCTCTATTCATTCCAGCACTGTTTGCACATTTGCACTTTTTGTGAACTCTGTATACCCAGTTTAGTAACAGTTTGACTTGTTTGTTGTTTTAAAAGGTTATGCGTAGCTATGTTTTTTAGTTTATGTTTGCTTGTCTCTGCTTAGTTTTGTTGACACTGTTTTAGATGTATTTCAATGTGTATCTTCCTGTATTGTTTGTGAGCACACCGAGAGCATCTGGATACCAGAGTCAAATTCATTGTATGCCGTAACATACTTGGCCAATAAAGCTGGTTCTAAATCTGATTAATGAGGTATGGATGTGCTCAAAATGATTAAATATGTCATTTAGTCTAGTGAATTATTTTATTTTCTTCTCAATTGCATCGTTTTAAAAAGAGACAAGAATCAAATGTAAAGAATAACAGTGTAGACAAACAATTCAAAAGCACAACACACTGATTAGTTCCTCGTTTCAGAAAACAACACAAGTGGGATTCAGAACTTAAACCAAATCCATAAACTATCCACAGCAGACATCTAGAATGTGTCTTTACTTTTTCTAATCTCTATTTATTTTTTAGAATATATATACGAATGTATATATATTGTGTTCATGTTTTTCTTATACAATGTGCTGAATAGAACGACCTGCGATTTAAAGATATGTGGTAGAGTTTGGATTGTTTCTTTAAATTATAAAAATGGAAACTTAAAAAAAAGAATCTAGACACTTCTTTCAGGGATCACATAACAAGACAGTATTACATCCTCATTAGCTTTATCTATGGTGATATTCCACTACAAGTAAAGGTATTGTTATGAACTACAGAGCTTCATTTAAGTCATTGTGTTCAGTATCTCATGTGCATCACATCTAAAGATGCATGAGAAAGGAAAAAAATGGGCACAGACCACATTTTAGACAAAAACACTGACTCCTCTTCTATATTATGTTATTATTATGTATTATGTTAGAAATGAAGATTAACAGGTTTTTGTCCAATATCCAAAATGATGTCATGCCTCTATGCTCGATATAAATGTAATTCTGCAGGCTACCACAAGAGGGCGCTCTCGACCAGACCACCATGCTCCTGCAGGTCGGCCTGCAGCCTGCGTCGGATGATTATTTTTGCTTTAAGTGCACCTTATTTGGTCGCAACATGTTTTAAAATCTTACATCTGACTGCTGCTGTAGTGCATTTATATATATATACCAGCAGATTATTGGCACGAGTGTCGCAGGATGATGTGTTTGCTGCAGATGCCATTTGAAAATATAGGCAGTGTAAGCACTGTAGAATCTAATTATTTCTTTGCAAAACCTAATTAGGCATTAAAAAAGGTTAACGCCAGCGCCTGAAACGTTTTTGTTTAATAATCCCATTACTGACGGCTCATCATGTATAAAATGGTGCAGGAGGACACTAAGTTTCCACTTGTTAAAGGGAATCTCTGAGAAATAGTCGCAGATTTTTTGACACTATCTGCGATTGGGAATTAGGGTTTGTAATTAAACTGCGGAGCCTCAACCCAGCACACAGAGTAAGTAAGGCTGCATGCATCTTCTATGTTTACCTGGTGATTCAGAAACAGTGTCTCTATTTCATGTTGGATTGTTGTTGTGTTGTTGTTGTTGTTGTTGTTGTTGTTGTTGTTGTTCTTTATGCATCGGGCTTTATAGAAGTCGTCAAACAGGTGTAGGATGGAGCTTGATGATTCTTTGTTTTTTTAAAGCGTCAGCTCCTCTCGGACCATTACAAGTCACTAGAGAGATCAAGGTGAGAATTTAAATGAGACAACATTTATTTATTTTTTTTTTTTTTGCACGAGTTTTAATTCGACCGAGCTTCTGAGGAAGAACAAAAGACATGTTCAGAGAGAGAAATGTGTCCAGGAATATTAAATAATGCATATGTATAGCAGGTATGATATTAAAGAATGGTAGCTGAGGAGCGTCAGAGACACACAACGTATAGACATGAAGGAATATAATACTATATAATATTAGTCCTTCTGATATGCATTTGCTTTTTAAGGAAATAGAATATAATCCTGTTTTTGTTTTTCTGAAAATGAAACTAAATATTTGGATTCGGACGGCTATACATCCTTTAATAAAATAATGTACCTTTTATCGAAAGGGTAACCCACTTGTGGTAAATTGTTTTCTGGTTTTATTTCAGACATCATTTTCAGAATTTCCTCTTTTCTCGGTCAGGTTTTGCAACATAGAAATGTTTTACTGCATCTCATAGAATGAATATATAGCTTTTAAAAATACAATAAATAAAGAGCATAATCGAAAACAAAATAAAAAGCATGATCACGAGTTATTTCCGAATAATACCTGGGAAAAAATGAAACGGAATCGAAGTCAGATAATGACATTGCATTAATAATGTGGGCTTATGTGTTTTTTCATTTATTATGATTGTGATTATGATGACTATGTTATCACAAGTATTAGTAATATCATAATATTTAATGGAAATATTGAAGACTGCTACTAGTATAAATACAGCACAAATATAATATTACTATAATAGTAATAATAATAATTATTTTTATTATGCTATCATAATTATTCGAATAATATAATATTTATTGGAAATATTGAAGACTGCTACTAGTATAAATACAGCACAAATATAATATTACTATAATAGTAATAATAATAGTTATTTTTATTATGCTATCATAATTATTCGAATAATATAATATTTAATGGAAATATTGAAGACGGCAAAAATACTCCCTGTGCAATAATAATAGGCCTAATAATAAATCAATATTTTCTATACAAAGGGATCATCACTTTCTCTACCTGAACGGAAACATCTTCAACCTGCTCTCACTTTATTCCTACATTTTATTTAATCCCTTCCTTCAAAGCTCTCAGGAGAAAGAAAGAAAGAAAGAAAGAAAGAAAGAAAGAAAGAAAGAAAGAAAGAAAGAAAGAAAGAAAGAAAGAAAGAAAGAAAGAATAGAGTCTGAGTGACAGACCAAAGTGAAGGCTTTCTAAAAGGAGTAAACCTTCGTGTATACTCAGAGGAATGCGCTTGTAATCTGTGTCTCTGGCTCCATTCGGCCCAAAACCAACAGGGTGTGGTAGAAGGGATGGAGAGACGACGGGAAGAAAGAGCTGGTGTGATGGGGAGGAAAAGAAGGACACGGTGCATTTCCCTCAAACTGGTTAAAGAAACAATACAGCGAGTTATCAACAGGCTTCTCCGCCTTTTATCTCTTTGTTGTCTGAGCTGAGAAGGCGTTTCACACGATTAATGCAGGATGGGAATGCACTTCCCTGTAAAGGTCTCTAAACGTTATAGTTGCATTGCTTTGCTGTGATGTAAATACAAAATAAAACACAAAGAAACATGTTAAATCTCTTATAATGTAGGCCTACAAAAAAGAAATAAATGAAATACTTGCTCTATGTGAATAGCTTCCATTTGATGCTCACCTTTTGCTTTGATGTTTTTTTTCCTGTGTTGTTTTTTTTATAGCAAAGAAGCAACAATTTGCAAAACAGTAAAACCTCTAACATGATATCTCCTCTTACATGTGATATGTTCTGCAGGATGGAGGTTAAGGCTCTTGCTTAATGTCTGCAGCTCATTCGTTTGGTTGTTTATTTGAAATATTCCTTTTTATTTGGGAAGATCACCACCAGTTTGTTTGACACAAATATGTTTGCCTTCAATATTTGCAACAAAAAAAAAGAAAAGCAGGGCGTTGCTTCTATCAGAGGATGTGAAGCTTCAGAGGCTCGAGCTAAACGAACATGCTCCTTTAATTCAGATCATGCAGCATTTTTCAAAATGGTTCACTTTGCCCTCCTGCTTCAACCATTTATACTGTCACTTATGCCTAAATGATAAAAAAAATAAACATGTTGAATCTTGGCATTTGTCCATCTTGTGGTAGATTGACATCCAAAACCCCCACATCTTCATTTGAGCAGAACATAACACTTTATTTGAGGAGATCATCCATGTTTTCTTGCAGGGTTTGTTTTTTGCAGAGACCAGATTCAGGCTCTACTCTCGGCCTCTTAGCTTTCATCAGAAGCTTTTTATTTTTTTTTCCTTGCATGCAAGACATCCATTTTATAAACAAGGCTGTGGTCTATGGAGCGTCTGATGCTGCTACATTTCCTCCCTTTCTCCATTCAAGGTCTTCACTGTGAGCTTTTTATAGACTCAGAACTCCTTTTATATTTTTCTCTTGTCTCTGCATGTGTAGAAAAAGATGAAAACCTACAGTGAAATCTTGTTTCTGATTTATGCAAATTACCTCAGAAGTGAAATCATGAAAAAGGAAAATGAACTTTCTGCAGGTTTTGGGATGTAAAGAGTTAAATATTAACACCTCCCTTTACAGGAGAAGTGTGCACAAACATTGTGTATATATTTTTATCTTAAATGCATGTTCAGGAAAGATCAGTCTTTTGTTTATTTTTAAATGATTTCATATTTTAAAAATAATATTACAAAATATTAGAATTAATATAATAGAATATAAATAATAAATGTAATCAATATTCCTAGAGGGGTCTGCATAATGATTTTTTTTTTGTTTTGTTTGTTTTTTGGTGTAAAAACAGCATTTTCTTTAAGGGCTGGAAGGAATCTGATGTCCACAATGAGCCTTGATCCAAAACCTATTGACATAGAAAGCAAAGAGAATCCACCAGAAAGCTGACTTTCCCCTTTTTTGGGAGTAAAGCTATGTTTGTTTCTGGGTTGAATGGGGGTCCATAATGGAAGCGATGGCATCAGGATTGTCACCACAAATGGTCTGGGCGTTTTGCAAGGCTGCTTGACAGAGCCCATTATGTCATTGGTCACGTCCCTCCACTCCTTGCTCGCTCGGGTCCTGAATGGGAGTGAATTAATCAAACTGTTTGAGAGGGATCAGCCAACTTAATGCACTTTGTGTCAAAGTCTACAGCGATCCGAGACCCCCGGCCTCCACTCATATACCTGCATCTGAACATGTCCACGTTTGAGCTGCAACCAGACTGAAAAACACTCAGAACCGAAGTGATTGTGACTTTTTATTCAATGGATCTTTAAAAAACATCTCCCAAATGATCACTTTAACGTTCCTGCAGGGACCTGTGGTGTTTCAATAGTGAGTTTACACTGAAATGAATATGTGGCAGTTCCCATCCTTTGATATATGGGACAAATAGTTCACTAATAGCTTTAATAGTGTGCTTTTTTATCATCTTTAGAGGACTTTGAAGGACATCTAGAAACAACATAACACTAGGCTGCTGACTTCACATCAATGTAAACTGACTATTGAAAAGGTGGCATTATAATCATGCAATTATCCTGATTTAATTCATCCCAAATAATTGATGAATGTCCAACCAATAGCAGCCCATTTTTAAATCAAATATTTGTATCCTACAGAGAGTTTTTGTGTCTGAGGATGTACACATTTTCTTTTGATGAGTACTGCTTAGGGAAATAGAGTGACATCTATAATTGGATGTCACTCATAATTTGGGATAATTTGTGTGGAAATTCACCCTTGAGGATCTTGGAGGTCAGCAGCAGACACCACCTGGAAAACAAACAGAAAAGCCTCTTTAGAAAGTGTTAAAAATTGATTTATATGTGCTTAAAAATGTACATATATATGTGTTTTTTTTATATTAATCAATGCACAGTAACCGTCATCTTTGTTTTTCAGGAGGGAAAATGGGTCCAACTGGTCCAAAGTCGAGCTTTTGTAACGTTATTGCTTCATCAAACACAATCAAAAGGCGAATTAATCAAAGCACTCCTCGTCACGGCACGTATGCACCAGCATTGTTGTGGCTGTAATGGATGGCTTTAAAATTTTGACGTTATTATTTCCCGTCATTTCTGGAAAACAAATTGAACATTTATTGCATATATATTAAAAATTACACAGTCGTCGAGAGAGGCTGATGTCTGTTTTATTGAGGCGCAGGGAGAGGTGAGGTCTCCCCGGATCAATTTCCCTGTCTTGTTACTCCCGCAAGAGGATGTTTGGAAAATGCCTGCACCGCTAAATTGATTCAGAAACGAATTCATAACTTGGGGGGTTTAAGCAATTTTGTGGCGCCCCAGTTTTTTTTTTCTTTCTTCTATCTTTTGTTTTGTCTTTGATTGCTTTAAGCTGCAAAAGTTTTATATCATTCTGCTTCTCATTGAAACCGCTTTATTCTCAGTTCTGCTGCCCTAAGTCATAACAACAAAAAAAAGAAAAAAAAAAAAGCATTTAATACACTGGGTTTTGGGTGGCTTCACAAACATAGCCATTAAGCAGTCACAATGCTTTTATTGTGCACTTGATCTGAAAATAGAGGCTGGTCTGACTGCAGGGTCCAGACGAACCTATGGAAAAGGCCTTGTCTTTGTCCGCCTGTGCGGAGATGAATGGCCCGTGTCAACCAGATGATTAGTTTGCACTATTAAATTGTCAAAAAGGAAGGATTTTTCCCTAATAGTGCCTTTTCGCAAAGAATTATGGAATTCAGAGTTGTTTGCGACTGCCGGGGGAACTTGCAGGGCTTCGCAGGGGCCGAGGTTGAAGGTCAGACAGAGTCCAGTGGGGCCTCGGAGACAAATGTGGGCCTATTTCCTACAAGATGGGGGAGATTAATTGTATCAGAAGAAGGATAGCCATGTAGTAATGTGATTCAACAAGCTGAGGTGGGATAATCAGTGAGTGGTCAGTGCATCCAAGAGGATTCGGGTAAGAAATCCGTGCGTAATTACGCACCAAAAGCGTGCCAGTTACCAAACCAAAGAGCACCACTGAGCAGATATCACATTTCTTTTTTTGTTTTTTAATGATCTTAGTTTTGATTTGTTTTGGACCTTTTGATATCTACCACCTTTTGATATCTACCACCTTTTGATATCTACCACCTTTTGATATCTACCACCTTTTGATATCTGCTCTTATTGGGAACCAGCCTTTTCCATTTAGCGCCAGATCTCTCCCCGCACATGAGCCGTCTCTCTCCGCATGTCACCTCCCACCCACCTCCCTCCTTCTCTGCTCAACCTCTATTCTAGTGCCAACGTTTTGTGTTAAATGTTAACAACTTGGCCCGATCCATTTAATCGCCAACAAAAAAAATCAGTGTTGACTCGAACACTCGCCTCCTTTGTGCCCATTGTGCGCCTGCCCTCACTTGAAGATTTATGTATTTTTGATATTAAATTCCTTCTGTCATCAAGACTGCTCTCTTGTTTACTTTTCTTGACCCCTTGACCTCGCTCCCCAAACTTTCCCATATTTAACGCGGGACCCACACCCACACCCATCCATCCACCCATCCATCCATCCATCCACCACCCTAAGCCCGACTTCTTCTGCTCCACAGCTGAATGCTGTGTGGCTCCTTTTGTTGGCATGTTTGCACTGTTCTTGAACTTCAGTGCGCTGCCCTGTCCCCGTCCTGTACTTTGAACCCTCCTGAAAACAACGCAGCATTGTTCTCAAACCCATATTTCCATTCCAACATTATTCTGGGCCACTGTTTGGCTAATACTGGCTGTCATATTTTTGGTCTATGTGATGGATATCTGGTTCTTAATGTCCCCTAAACTGTTCCAGCTCCAAATCAACCCAACCTTCACTAGATTTCTTTGCTTCAGTCACAATCCATCCATTGTGGACGCAGTTGACGGATACCTTGGCCATATATGACGTCCATGTCGCCTATACAAGCCTCCCTCTGCTGCCCAGCTTGCTAATTAGTTAAACAAACGCTCATACTAATGATCCTCTGGCCTGGTGAGCTCTGGGGTTTTTGTTCACCGACTTTGCCCCAGCATTTTCCTGCTGGAAACTTGGCCCCGCTGACCTGAGCTACCACGGAGCTGTGGAGACGGCCGGGCCGACCCTGTCCGGAGTCCAACCCCCCAGGGGCCAAAGGGCAGGGTCCGAGGCCCGGGAATGCCACCACCAGCTGCTAGCGGTGACACCGTTTACAAAAGGGGGCTTGGTGAGCAATGCTTCTATGGGCTGTCAGTGTTGTGACAGAGCTGGATTGACATTTATTTACTCTCTCATAGGACCGAAAACTGCCAGTTTGCTTTAAATAGTGAGCCACCAAGTTTAGGGTGCTCTGAATATCTCTGAGCTGCTGCTAGTGGGTTAATCTTTCCAATAGGGCACCCTTTAGAAGAGCTTATAAACTATAAAAGCTTAATTAATGATCGTGAAATTGTTTTTTAATGCTTTATAAATCAGTCATAAGTATTTAAATTACAGTAATAAGGACACATTGTGGGTTTTATAAACTCTCTGTGACAGTTTGACCACATGTGCTGCTGATCTGGACCAAAATCCAACTATTAACCTCTTATTAACACTGAATGTATTTATACTTAAAGTATAAACACAACCTGGCAGGATATGTTCTTATGATGGAAGGCATAACTGAGCAACATAGTGTCAGGTCTGAGGATGACCTGGACCAAAACACAATTATCAATCTCTTATAAACACTTACAACTGCAAACCCGACGGTTAAAATACTTGATTAATGATTTATCGACATGCATAACTGCAGACTTGATGGATCATTAGAATCAAAAAGCATTTAGAAATGTATCCATACCAAAAATTAAGGACAATAACACCATCCAAAGGGATTCTTCCCAACCTGGCAACCCAAAACTTAGTCTTATTAATGTCATATAACATAAATTAACTGTTGACTATTTTAAACCTTTTGTGAAGGCTGCCTTGTTCAATATTATAAAAAGAATATAGTCATATCTTCATGTTTTGTTTATAAATGTTGGTGCTCCATTCACTCATGCTCAGGTGTTTTAAGGCAATAGTCAGAAATATATTAATAAGTCATTAAGAAAGGGTTTAAAACAAGTAAGTGTTAATAAAAGCTTAATAAGTGGGTTTTTGTGCAGATCATCTGCTGCTCTTTTCTGAAAATAAACTGTTTAACGGCCAAAAGAATGTTTAACAACCTGCAAAATCCAAATTTTCTCTGGTCCTTGAGTTTTATTTGATCTCTAAAGCATTATGAAATGCATAATTAATAGTTAATAAAGCCATTATTACAAGATAAAAGCCATTTATAAGTGGTAATAATGCTCCTAAAATGTGAAAATATTTGTGTTTATTCACAATAATCTGAATAATTACAATATTTGTTTTTCTTAACGCTTTAGGTAAACTGTGATAACCTCAAAACAATTAGTAATAATGTGTTGTTGATATCCATGCGGTCACAGCAGGGGGTTTGAAGGCTTTATTTTATAAACTAAATCCTCAACAACAACAACAACAACAACAACAACAACAATAACATGACAATAAAAACCTGTGCAATATATTACACATTACACTGTGCAATAATAGTTAAAAAAGTTAATAAATACAATATTTCAGTTATTGTTGTTTTTCTACTGTTGCTTATTTATAATACTTATAATACTTGTTTTTTTAAATTATTTTCATTTTTTTTATTTGTCTTTTTTTTATTTTTTATCTTGTCTTTCTTCTACTATGTCTCTTATCTTATCTTATCTATGCTATCCTGCAAACTAAATCCTTTTATAAATTTTCATTAAATCTCAACAACATAACAACAACAACAATCTTATCTCTATGTTCACAACAATAACATGACAATAAAAACCTGTGCAATATTTTTTATTTGTCTTCTTCTACACATTACACTGTGCAATAATAGTTAAAAAAGTTAAAATTATTATATTTTTTTGTCTGTCTGTAAATACAATATTTCAGTTATTTTTTTTTCTAATTATTTTATAATTATTTTTATCTTTACTTGTCTTCTTCTACTATGTCTCTCTCTTATCTTATCTTATCTTATCTTATCTCTATGTTCATATATCCCAATCCTCCTGAATCCAAAACCTTTTTTTTAATTATTATTTTCATTATTTTTTATCTTGTCTTCTTCTACTATGTCTCTCTCTTATCTTATCTTATCTTATCTTATCTTATCTCTATGTTCATATGTCCCAATCCTCCTGAATCCAAAACCTTTTTTTTTAAATTATTTTCATTATTTTTTTTATCTTGTCTTCTTCTACTATGTCTCTCTCTTATCTTATCTTATCTTATCTCTATGTTCATATATCCCAATCCTCCTGAATCCAAAACCTTTTTTTTTTTTTTTATTATTTTCATTATTTTTTATCTTGTCTTCTTCTACTATGTCTCTCTTATCTTATCTTATCTTATCTTATCTTATCTTATCTTCATCTTGTCTTCTTCTACTATGTCTATGTTCATATATCCCAATCCTCCTGAATCCAAAACCTTTTTTTTTAATTATTATTTTCATTATTTTTTATCTTGTCTTCTTCTACTATGTCTCTCTCTTATCTTATCTTATCTTATCTTATCTTATCTCTATGTTCATATATCCCAATCCTCCTGAATCCAAAACCTTTTTTTTTTTATTATTTTCATTATTTTTTATCTTGTCTTCTTCTACTATGTCTCTCTCTTATCTTATCTTATCTCTATGTTCATATGTCCCAATCCTCCTGAATCCAAAACCTTTTTTTTTTTTTATTTTATTATTTTCATTATTTTTTATCTTGTCTTCTTCTACTATGTCTCTCTCTTATCTTATCTTATCTTATCTATCTTTATATATATGTTCATATGTCCCAATCCTCCTGAATCCAAAACCTTTTTTTTTTTTATTATTTTCATTATTTTTTATCTTGTCTTCTTCTACTATGTCTCTCTCTTATCTTATCTTATCTTATCTTATCTCTATGTTCATATATCCCAATCCTCCTGAATCCAAAACCTTTTTTTTTTTATTATTTTCATTATTTTTTATCTTGTCTTCTTCTACTATGTCTCTCTCTTATCTTATCTTATCTTATCTTATCTTAAAAAGTTAAAATAGGTTTTTTTGTCCCAATCTCCTAAATCCAAAACAATTATTTTCATTATTGTTTATTTTTTCTTCTACTGTTTTTTTATCTTTTTATCTTATCTTATTTATAATATATGTCTTATAATCCAAAACTTTTTTTTTATTTTCATTATTTTCATTATTTTTTATCTTATCTTCTTCTCCTATGTCTCTTATCTTATCTTATCTTATCTTATCTTATCTTATCTCCATATATCCCAATCCTCCTGAACCCAAAACCTTTTTTTCCCCCCTCTCCTCACACTGCAGCGCCTCTCAGTTAACACCGCGGCCCCATTACACTCACTGTTATCCGGACACAATGTTGGTCCTCTCCCCGGCCCCCGCGTCTGTGCGCTCCGAGGAGGTCTCGACAGAAATTGATACTAATTGCGGGGACTGTACACTGCTGGCTGCTGGAGAGCCTGCAGGCAGCTTTGGAGGACCTGCTTGTCACCGCCTAATTGACAAGGGCTTGTCTGTCCTGGGAGCAGCTGGTCCTAAGCACTGGTGCACACAATCCCAATCCTGACACGGCCTCCACCCGCCTGGAGGAGTTTTGAGGGGTGGAGGGGTGGTGGGGGTGGTGGAAACACCGTTAAATGGGAGAGATTTATTGAATCTCTCCTTTAAGGGTGACACTGTATTAAGTACGCAATATATAGGCTTATTTATGGGAGCCACACTCCTGGTATTAATAACAGAAGGTGCCAATTAGGGCCAGACAGGTGACATTTTTCTTATAATTTCTTTTGTGGAAACTTTGGTAGATTTATTTCAAATCATCAAGACATTTTAAATGCAAATTAATATGACTGACTTACACAAAGAAAAACACATTTTTTACACAGTTTTATATCATAATGTATACAGATCTGAATGGCTTGTGTCATGACTTGACTTGGAATTAAAAAGTCTTAGACATAAATTGAGACTTCAGGATTGAATTGAGAAAAAAAAACCTGTGTATATCTCCTTAATGGATGCATGAACAAGCAGAAATTAAAAGAACAAACAGTTTCTTTTGTGGAAACTTTGGTAGATTTATTTCAAATCATCAAGACATTTTAAATGCAAATTAATATGACTGACTTACACAAGGCTTTGCAAAGAAAAAACACATGGTATTTATGAAAATACAATATTTTAAAGCTCATTTTAGTTTTAATAAATAAACAGAAATTCTGCATTTTTAGTCCATTTGAGATTTGCAGGTTGTTTTAATGCTTCATGTCTGTTTCAATCAATTGGGAAATGAAATAAGTGCAACGTATGCAGGGTCTTGATTCGTAACAGACACAGAATAACTTCTCATCCTTATGAATCACTGCAAACGAGACAAGGGGTAAATAAATAAAAAAAAAGCTCTGAGACCTGATCTGGAATCAGCTTTAAGGGATTCTTGCTTCTTATGTGAGCTACATGACGCACAATGAGGCTAAATGCGCAAATGGGATGAATGCAGGAGGGGGATGTGTTGCGAGAAACACAAATAACATCAACTCTCACAGTAAAAAATAATCAATTCACTATTCTGGTCTTTATGGCTGAATGCATCAAGACGTGGGGGGGAAAAAAAACAGCAAAGCAAGTATTGTTTTCGTCTGCAAGTGGGAAAAAAAAAAACCTTTTCCTCCACTTTCCCACTGCCTGTAAAGAAACGCTGCTTTTCTGTCCCTTTTGAACTGGAAATCGTGATTTTTTCTTCCCCTGGTGTTCTCCGGACGAGCTCCTTTCTTCCTGAGGAACAATGACAACACTGAGCACCCCGCCGGTGCGCCACAGTTGGGGATCCCCCGGATTGTTTTGGACATCTTTGGATTTCATCAATCAAAATGACTGCAGTTTTCCATAAAAATGCTGAATTTGGTGCTGGAACCGAGCGGGCAAGGTAGAAAATACGGAGCTGTCTCTCCCGATGATAAATGGCCATCCTTTGATTGAGCAAATAGAGAAGTATATACGTGCCACAAGCAGACTGAGAAGATCATGCCAGAAATGAATCGAGCCATTAGGGGTGTAAAAGAAAGTGCATTTTCCCAAACCTTGGACCTCTGTGAGACATATAAGCAAGATAAACTTTAAGTGGACTGGACATGTAAAGAATGATGTAAAGAACTCATATTGCTTGGCCACTATTAGCAGAATTATTTGTCTTTTATCTGCTTTTCACACGAAAACTAACAATAATAGATTAGTTACCTCTGACTGATTAGAAGCTACTGGTGTAAGAAATCATCCCAGTAATATTAGTCTTTCCTGCCAGGTTACTGTGTGAAACAAACCACATAAGGACCCATAAACATAGGAGTCTTTGGTAGCTGATGCTGCATCCCTGCACTGCATCCTTTCCCCGCCAGTAAACCCCTGTTAACATGGAAATACCACATCCCTTTGACTAAAACCCAATTACCTGGCATCTCGTTGGGGCAGACCTGCGATGAAATTAGAAAGAACCTTCAAAGTAAAACTTTTAATTTCCTGAAAAGGCAATTATGAATTAAGGGCCCTGCCAGACGCCTCTCAAAGGTGTCCTCTCTAAACGGCCTTAATGCTGCGGCTAATTATCCAATATTGACATTTTGTCCCGCCTCAGGTCAGCAGGTCAACAGTTGGAGATTAATGGCATCGGAAGGAGGTTACAGGACCATTGCCCAAGGAAAAGCCACTTTAATATGACTATAATATCATTATATTTTGTGTTTAATAGTCACCCTAAGATATCTTAGGTTTTAAAGTTTTTGTGTGTGGTAGCCAATGCTTCTGTTTTTGACCTTATTGTACCCTATATTTTTTGATAAGTTTATACTATAATTCTACAGCAGCATACTGCTAAATCACATCAATCTGATAGACATTTACTGAAAACTTCCACTAAATACTTTAATTCAAAGGCATAATACTGCTAAATCAAAGTATTATACTGTCATATTGAGGTCACAGCATTTTCACAATCATTTCACAATCATTTACTGTGAAAATGATACAACAACTTACTGTGAAAGTCATGCAACTCATAACCAGTAACTAAATGTAAATGCACAGTCAAATAATTTACAGTGTATCCAAAATAAGGATATATTTTATGGACTTATTACTCAGAAGCGACTTTAATTAAGGTCTTTAGGGTCATCTTCCCTGTTTGTTCGCCTTCCTTTGAGCCAAATCCTCCTGATCCATATTGTTTTGTGTTATTTAACAGGTTTTGTAGGATGGAGGCTCTGGTAAGGACACCATCCTCTCCTCCTCCTCCTCCTCCTCCTCCTCTCAGACATATAGCACAGTTGACTGGCTTGTCGAGCTTGAAGAATTGCTTAATTTCAGGGCCCCGGCGTTTCCTGAGGTGAGGTCTGCATTGGCTGCTAATAGAGATCTAATTGATGGGCCGAGTCCCGTTTCCGTGCTCTCTCTCCCTTTATTGCGCCCCGGCGTCTGCTGTAAAATAGGTCTGTAATCAGATTGTGCCTATTCCTCCTGGAGCAGGATGAGAGCTCAGGGCTGCCGAGAGAGAGAGAGAGAGAGAGAGAGAGAGAGAGAGAGAGAGGGCAACAGGAAAAAAAAAACAGAAAAGAAAAGATAAAATCAAGTTAAGACTTGAGAAGAAATTCGACATACTGTTGATGAAAAAGAGAAAAGTGAGCTTTAACATAGAAATCCTTCCATGTTTCTTTAAATAAACCTACATTATTCTTATAGAATCGTCTTCTGTGACTGTGGCACTGATTAGTGAGTTTGCTCTGACTGTATCAGGTTTAATCTGCCAGCTTTATTTCTTTGGGGATTCATAGTTTTGCAGCAATATTTCTACACTGAAGCCCTCATCTAAAATTCAAACTTATAGGATTACTATAGATCTTCCATAAAAGGCTCTGTTATTGCTGCCAAATACCTTCTATGAAGATGATTTTAACTCGGTTATATGCGCTTTCATGACTCAGACTCTCACTTCATGATCTAATCTTGGTTCATACCAGTGTTTTTGCACCCACAAGGTACCGAAGATGTCAATCAAATCAGATTCAGGACTGGCAGCAACAGAAACAGAGTGATTCTCCATTTTTTCTCTCCCCTCTGCTTCTCTCTCTCTCTCTCTCTCTCTCTCTGTCTCTCTCCATCTCCTATAGAGCTTCCTGGAAGGCGGCGTGCGATTGGCCGGCTGTCTGGGCAGTGATAGCAGCCCTGGAGCCGAGGATGATTGATGACAGAGAGGGCAAGGCCGAGCGCTGGCAGCATAAAGCCCCATAGACGCCTCAAATAAAGAGCCTGGCTAGTGGAGAGCCTGGGCCCCGCTCAATAGGGCCCCTCCGCCTCCGAGGACCCACGGCCAGAGGAGTGCATGGAGAGAGAGAGAGAGAGAGAGAGAGAGAGGGAGAGAGAGGGGGAGTGAGAGGGAGGGAGAAGGAGAGGTGCTCTGTTGTTGGATAATCCGTTTAGCTATCGAGCCAGCAGCCGTCTGAGGCTGGATAAGTGCAGCGACGGATGTGTGTGGGGTGAAAATAGCAGGGGTTGGCTGGTGGAGTGCTGGAGGGGGGGTGTAGGGACGAAGGAGAGAGAGAGAGAGAGAAAGAGAGGGAGAGATGGATCATGCAGTCTCAGGATACATAATGGGGGGGAAAAGGGAAGCGGATGAACAAAACTGGAAATGAGATTTGCAGAATGTTTTTCACACACATGCGAGAAAATATCAAAAACAGTTGACCACAACAAAGTGATTGAACTGAACAGTGAAGCTGCTGCTGAAGCTGCTGCTCTGGTGGCCATCACTCAGCTTACAGATGCTGGACTCCTGTGACCTTTGCTTCAGCGGATCAATGAGACCCTGCTAGGTTGGATTCCATCGGTGCAGCGTCCTCCGCTGTGGCCCCGGACCGCATGCCTCCCGTTGTAGCCTCCCTCCCCCTCCCCCCCCCCAGTTGCACAGCAGCTCTCTGAAAAGCACAATTAGGCAGTAATCTGCTCTCACCGAGTCAGCTTTCAGTGACTCCAGCATGGAGACACGGCGTCCTGCAGACCCTCCTGGCTGGAGTTGGCAGGACGGAGGTTCTGAGAGTGATGGCCTGACGATCGTCTCTACTCTGCAGGGCGCCAAGAGATCAAGGATGAGAAGTTATTCTGTGTCTGTTACGAATCAAGACCCTGCATACGTTGCACTTATTTGATTTTCCAATTGATTGAAACAGACATAAAGCATTAAAACAACCTGAAAATCTCAAATGGACTAAAATGCAGAATTTCTGTTGTTTATTAAAACTAAAATGAGCTTTAAAACATTTTGAAAATATTGTATTTTCATAAATACCATGTGTTTTTCTTTGCAAAGCCTTGTGTAAGTCAGTCATATTAATTTGCATTTAAATGTCTGATGATTTGAAATAAATCTACCAAAGTTTCCACAAAAGAAACTGCTGTTTGTTCTTTTAATTTCTGCTTGTTCATGCATCCATTAAGGAGATATACACAGGTTGTTTTTTTTCTCAATTCAATCCTGAAGTCTCAATTTATGTCTAAGACTTTTTAATTCCAAGTCAAGTCATGACACAAGCCATTCAGATCTGTATACATTATGATATAAAACTAGCTTTAGTGGTGATTAACTTTGAACACATTTTACTTGTTTGTTTCTTAGGGCATTTCTTTTAGATGGAACAACCTTCAAACATTTCTGGGGTGGCTGATATTAAAGATGTGACTAAGCAGATATGACTTTCTAGTACACAACCTCAATCATAAATTCAATCAGAATGACACAATTAATTATCATTATTAGGTAAAAGTGCAAACAGATGCATGTTTCCATGGTAAATGGCGGCATGAGCAGGCTTGGATTTCATTTCTGGGATTTCATCAGATTAAAACCTTTTTTTCAGTCAACTCAGGTCAAGACTCAGTGATCTAAATTCTACAGAACTGAATGTTTTAAAAAATTGCAGAAGTAATTGATATGACAATCCCAGCTTCTTAAGTTAAAGCATAACATTTGTTTTTACAACACTTGAAATGATGAATGCACTTGCAAATGACAAGGTAGTACAAAATGTAAACCATACTTTGGGGTTTCATTTTTATTAAGATTTCATTAAACTTATTTTTTTCTTTTTACAAAATGTACCAAAACACTGGCAACTAGGAAGATCTTGGGTAGATAATATTGAGAATAAATATGAAACAAAATGTAAATCATATCCCCTAAACTAAAAAGAAATCTGGTTTGAATTGACATCAAACACTTTTACTGAGTTTGTTCACAAGATATTTATCTATAGAAGGAACAATAAAGTGCATCTTTGGATGGATGGGTAAAACAACACTGAATGGAAATGCTTTTGACTCTTTCAGCCCATAAAGAATTCAGAAACAGTTACTGATTGGTTTGGGATACACTCAGTAAGTGATTGTTGAACACACTGTGTGCTATGATGAAACCTCAGATTAGACTAGACTTCTAAACAGTGTCTTTGTATTTAGGATGCTGACCATAAATGTGATTCAAACGTCAGGGATGAATCTCCTCGTTCAATGATGAGCATCAGGGTGTTTTGATGGACTACAAACCTGCAACGAGAGGTGACAAAAAAGCTGAAAAACATTCAAAATATTTTACTAAATAAACATGGACACTTCCTTCTGGTTATTGGACATTTTTACCCATAATTCTCATAGTAAAAAACAAACCAAAAATAATTTAAAACGATGGCAGTAACACGGATCAACACACCTGTTCAGGTGCACTCTGGAGCCGTATGGCGTTCCCTCTCCTCCCTGCTTAAATCTGACTCGTTATTAAGTTTAACAACCTTTTCATGATTATAATCAAGGACACACACTATTTAGTAATGAAGCTAAAACTAACAACACATTACACTTTATTGCTTTACAGCCAATTAAAGCACCCAAAATCTGTGCGAGCAGTTCAAAAGCAATAGGTTAATGAAAGCGTAACAGTCAAACGTGTCTTTATTGATTTGTGATTAGTGCTGGGGGGCTTATTCATGGGGTATCCATAACTTGATTCTGCCTCGGATTTTAATTGCCTAATTGGAGTGATTATTTAGCAATGGGAAACCCTTCCACCTGTTCCCCCTCTGTACTTCTGGAGGAGAAAACGGTGTTTGATAGTCATGTTGACAAGTACAGTTATCCTCCTAAGAATAACTCAGATACTTAAAGTAAAAGTACCAGTGCAACAATGTAAAAATACTGTATTACAACTAAAAGTCCTGCATTTAAAATCCCCCCAAAAAAGCAAAACAAAATCACAACAAAACTGCTGGGCTATGTTAAGGAAACTAAACAATAGTTGTGTCTGGTAAAACATCTCTGATTGGCTAAGAATAAGTAGGTTTTTACGTTATTTAGATTAAAGAGGTAAATTAAAATAAGTCAATGCTAGGCTAGCAAGTAGAGTACAGATACGTACATGTTGGTACAAAGCAACAAGATGTGAGAAGTTAATGAATACGGTCACAATCTGAGAATTCAAAAACAATTGATATTGTGAGAATCTTTCAACTGACAGACACAATCTGTTCAGCAGAACCATATCCACACATTCTTCTTCTTCCTTGTCAAAACTGTCTACTACATTACCCACAATGCAACACAAACGCAGACTGCTCAGTCGCAGATGTAGGTGTGTTATGCTAGTAGCGGCTAATGTAGCCTCGAGCAGAGATGAGGAGCTACAGAAGTCTGGTAAGGACACTATTTTACACTACACACCCTCAGATTTCTATTTTATTTTATTCTCATTTTGTCACATATGCAGTAGTACTAACCAAGAGCATTAAGCAAATTATTGATACAAAAGGTCCCCTTTAAATTCCATTTAAGTACAGTATTTTGTTACTTATACCTGTTACAAAATATGTATAAAGTCAAAATCAAGTCAGAATTTATATAACATGTACATTATATTATATATATCAACTTTAATGCTTCCAATAGAGATATATATGATCCATAATGTCCTCATTCTGACTGACATGGTAAACATGTGTTTATGTGCAGCATGATCAAATCTAATCCTGCTGGACCTCCAGGCTGAGCACATTACCCGGCACTGAGTTATTTCATATCGCGGCTGTTGTTGTGTGCATTGTTGGTGGGCAGAGGTTAGCAAAAGGCCAAGACAGATCCAAAGCCACCGGCGTTGGCCGCATGGGGAAATGTTGGCAAGCGAGCCGGAGAATAATCATAGGCTAATCTGATTTCAGGCTCTGATAATGGAGGCCGGGCTAAATAAGAAAAATTCCAGGCAAATTTGTGCAAATGAAAAAGGATTCCTCCTGACATAATGGTACGGTGCGAGGCAGCCTCTAATGAGCAATAATCTGTCTAAGAGCTCCTCTCTCTCTCTCTCTGTGCGCTTTGGTTTTTCCTCTCTCCATCTTCTATCTCATCCTCATCCTCCCCCACTACTCCACCTCTCATCAGCTCCTTCTCTTTTTCCTGAGGAGGTGCATGTCACAGCTGTGTGACACAGATATGGAGGATGAGTAAAAGAAACTGCACAATAGAGGTGTGTGCAGAATTATTTCAAACCAGTGTGAGGATTTCATGAAGGTGTATCACCAGGATGTATAATGTACACTGCAAGAAAATCTCCATATTAACATTCGTGTCTGTTATTTGATTCTTAAAAGTGTAATATTCTTTTTAAAAGTAATACATTTGCAAGAGTAGTGAGACAATTTTTACTGGTTTCCAATACAAAGGGTAATCTTCGAACTTAAAAGTGTCATTTTTCTTGTTTTAAGTGGAGCAATGTGCTTTATTCTATCTCCTATTAAGATATTGATGACACCCATGGAGATAAACGTAGAAATATTCTCTGAAAAAAAAGACTTTTACAATCAGTTGTCTTTTTATTATGTACAGCTACCCCGTTTCTGTGAAACAATATTCATACAAATTGATCTATGTTTTGTTTTCATCATGCATGAATGCGAGGTCACAACACACACTCTGGCCGTAAGTTTCAGGCTTTTCCACTGATCGACCGTTGGTGGCGATAAGGAGCAAAGAAGTGTTACAATATACCAACAAAGGTATATTGAAAAAAACTTGTCAACAAGAGCGTAATAAAAACAGCATTTATAATATTTTGCTTTTCAAATGTATCATGAGGAAGGATATAAATTGAGCATGTTTATTTGACCTGTAGGATACGCATCATGTTTTGTTTGTCAACAACAGGGCACCTTTAACAACTCTTATAGCTGTCTCTTATTTTCATGTAATAAAATAAATTCTATTGCACAGTAAAAATGTATTTTAACAATATTTTAAAATGTATTTCCCAAGTGAGACTGTCTTTTCTTTTCTTTTACTAATCCAAACAGAGATGGTGGGGATGAATGGCATATTTTTCTCACTGAAACATTATTATCAGCTATATTAATTGTCTATATATTTATGTTTATGTACAATATTTAACGTTTTTAACATAAACATCACTCTACTGAGTGCACCTTATAGTTTATAAGATCTCCTGTATGCTCTCGTGCATCATATGAGCTATCCCTGTTGTCAAACAAAAGGTTCACTTGGATTTTAAAGGTCTTGAAGAAAAACATGAACAATAGAAAACATCAAAATGGCAATAACAAAGAGGTTTTTCTCATTACAGCAGAGACACAGAAGCCTGTAATATGTGTTATAATGTCAGCAGCAGCAGCAGCAGCAAGACAATTTTAACTCCAGAGAAAAGAAACAGCCTCGTCTTCCCCCTCCTCCTCCCTTCTCTCTCTCTCTCTCTCTCCTCTCGGCCAGCAGCACCAGCAGCAGCAGCAGCTTGGCTCTGTGTTCCTGACAACTTCCATAAATTATTGGAGATTTTCATATTTCAAATTTCATCTGCATTCATGTGCAGCGGCCAGGGCCCCGGCGGAGGCTAGAGTCGGGGTGTCGGGTGTGGAGGCAGCAGAGCCCTCGGTAGCAGCGCTGCCACCGGCTGCCTGGCTCGGTGGCCCCAGAGACCCTCGGCTAATTGAATTGCATCCCCTGATTAGATTATCCTTGCGGCAGCTTGCTGCCAATCTGAAGTATGGGTGCCTTCTATCCTACTTAACCCTTCTGCCCCCCACCCGCTGCTGCTGCAGGCACACACACACACAACACACACAACACACACACACATACAAGGCAGAGTGCCCAATATATTCAGGGGCCATCAAAGTTGGCCAGTTTTGTTATTTTTCTTTTGCATTGTCTTGCCTTGTAAAAGTGGCCATCTTTCACCGCCTGGCCCTCACCACCGCTCGTTCTTTACCAAACAGCCGACCGTTGGCAAACAGCGAGCCTCATTACTCCAAGTTTGTTTTTCTGTTTGTTTGGCTTTTTTCCTCCACAGATTGCTTGGCCAACTGTTACTAAAGAAACTGGCAACAACAGTGACCGAGCCACAGCAACACACTGGTGACGACAGGGATCAGTGCGTATAGTTGGCATTTTAAAAGACAAGACTATCTATACCGCTTAGTTACATTTATAAAGAGGAATTTGTATTTTATATCACAACTAAACTATCCTTTTCACTTCTTTTGTGTTTCTACTTATGTATTTAATGCCTAGGCTAAATATCTCTAACATAGAAATAGAATAGGAATAAAATATACATTTAAACTGTATTCGGTGGACATTTATGGTGCAAAAGAAAATGGCTGTTGTTGTTTGCTGTTATGGTAACAAAATATGCCAGTGATGTCGTAAAGTGTGTTAATAGATTGCTGGGAAAATGCAAAACACAGCTCTGGAGACGGATGGCTGGCTAGTTAGCTGAAAGCATGGTGGAATTAGCAAGCTAGCTAACTAACCAGCTGTCCGCAATTTTGCAATTGTAACTTAAATTCTTCCCTTATGGTGTGAAAGACACCTAAAATAAATGTATATGGTAAAGAAATGTTGCTGTTAAAAAAATTAACAGCAAATTGAATTTAATCTATCATTAACTGTTGTTCTTTGCTTCTAGCACAGGATTCATACATTACTGCTATAAAATACACAGCACTGCTACCAACAATCGCTGACAAATTATTTATTTATCTTCTGATTATTTTCTTGATTAATTGATATACTGTATGGTCTCTAAAATACAGTACCAGTCAAAAGTTTGGACACACCTTCTCATTCAACTACTTTGAAGAATCTAAAATATAAAACATATTCTGGTTTGTTGAGCATTTGTTTGTTTACCAAATAATTCCATATGTGTTCCTTCATAGTTTGGATGTCTTCAATATTAATCTACAATGTAGGAAAAAAAAGAAAAAAAAGAAAGAAAAACCATTGAATGAGAAGGTGTGCAAATATTCACATTTTAAAAGCTGTGAACCAGTTAAATTTGTGAATTTTTCCTTTAAAATTGACATTTAATAGACTATCAAAATTTTGATTATTCAGCTTTAAAATACGAGGTGTGATGCCACAATCTTTGATTTTATACAAACATATCTAGCTTCGTGACCCTGTGATGACTTCAAACACCCTCCAACAGTCTCTGGCACTAGCAGCCACACCATCTCATGCATTGCCACTTCTCAGTTTTGGGCCGATGCATAACCCGGATGAATATAAGTGTTCGCTGAGGAAAAAAGTCATGTTCTGATGTAATTATCATCTATTGCTTCCTGTAATCGTATCAGATCTCTTTTGAACAATAATCTCGTGGTGAACGTCTGCAGCGGAGCCCTCCTCCCTGTTTATTGTTCTCCACTCTGGTAAAACACAATTGAATTGAGGACTCAGCTATTAGATTTTTTGCTCTGTAGAATAAACTGAAATCCTATTTTTGCTGGAAATTATCAATACATCTTGGAGAGCAAAAGTAAGAAGACAGAGAGCTAAAGTAGACCCTGGGTAGAGGGAGAGAGGATGAAATAGATGAAAGATGAGCAAGAGTTGATGGGGAGACTTTCACCAACTGGAAAAAGGGATTTATTGCCATGCTGCGGTCAGATGTTTGTAAATCACATCAAAACTGAAAAAAAGTACTGCTCCTGCATGGAAGATACTTTATTGTGCACCTGTTAAATCCAGTAAGTAAACTGGGTATATTGAAATGTGGAAGCCGTGTTCAGTGAATAAAAATACCATTTCACTGTTTACAAGAATAAAAAACACACTTCTTTGGAGATTTTCTGAGTGAGCACAAGTTACAGAACTTTAAAGGCTAATGTATCAGGTAAATTAAAACGTCAACTCTTAAACATGAACAAAAAACAATATTGCAATCATCAGCGGTTGATATTGTCCTCTGTTTACACTGAAACAAACAACACAAACACATGAGTTCTGCACGGACAAAGCTACAGTTTACCGTTTTCTTTTGTTTTGTAAATGATTCTGACAATATCGAGAAGAACTAGACTCATACTTACAGACTTTAAAGCGATGCGGCGGGTCTGCAGCGTTTTGCATCTGGCCTGCAAAATATTGATGACACAGCGTTTGAGGCAAAGCAATAGCTTTAATCCAATCAGCACACTCATACAGTAAACATAGACAGCTAAAGAAATCCATCCTGAAATGTGATTTTTTAAAAAGCAGCAGAGCAGCAAGGGAGTTTACAAACAGACAGTAATACTAGAAATCTACATAAATATATATATACAATAACCTCAGGCTATACATGAAGATGAGTTTCACACAACTGAGGTGTTTGTTTTTAATCATCTGTGACTGGCGGATCAAACTTTATTGCTTAAAACTTTGGTTTGTATTTTGTTGTGTGAAAATGAGTTACTGTGTGAAAATGAAACTAAAAACTGGTGCTCATTTAAGGAAACAGAAAGCAATTTGTCACAATTCCCAAAAGTGACACTTAATGAGATGAAACTAATCAAAATGATAGTCCTTAATTAGATTTTTATGTGTAATTTTATTTCCTTGTTACCATCGTGATATTCTGAATTACCTATAACTTTGAGATTTGATAACACAGCTCAGATAATGTGCCCATGTTTTTGGATTTTGGACCACTTGTGTCTGTAGCTGGATGCAGGTCAAATCCGGCTTCTGCCAATAAACAAACACAAGATTGTACTGTCAGCTTATTTGACAGATGGATGGAAACTCAAAAATGAATAGGAATTGAACATTTGAAATATTTTTGAAGGGGTTGTGCGGTTCTTAAATCATAATTATTTGTATTTGTTTCAATGTATAATTGATCTGTTCACCTGTTTTCTGCCCGTCTGGAGGTCGAGGATGCTCAGGCATGTGCAGAAGGCCGGCAGCCTCTCTGCCTCCCTCAGCAGCAGCCATCCATCCATCCAGCCAGCCAGCTCTCCTGAGTCACTTTTCATAATTATTGAATTACATTCCTGGCAACCCATTAAGCAGGACATTCTCTTCTTAACCACCTGCTCTTCCCCCCTCCTCCGCCCCATTTTACGCCATCAATCTTTCAGCGTTACCGGAGCCCCTAAAAGCTTTCTGACTGCTCTATAATGGGGGACAGCGCGGGGTCAGGGGGCGCTACAGGACTGTGTGCTCAGGAGCAGTGATGCCTCAGCATTCGGGCGGAGGAGCAGGGCAAAGGGCCGGGTGGTGTGAGGGGGCAGTGGGGGTCACTCTGTGCAGCCTGGCTGTAATGGGTCACTAACTGGACCTTTGGCCGGGAACAAGAGGGGGGGAAAAACACGTTTGTGGGGGTGATTATGTGACTTTGACTGTGTGTGTGTTGTGTGTGTGTGTGTGTGTGTGTGTGTGTGTGTGTGTGTGTGTGTGTGTGTGTGTGTGTGTGTGTGTGTGTGTGTGTGTGTGTGTGTGTGTGTGTAAAACATGTTCAGGTGTTTCATAAATGAAAATCTGCCCTGAAATTCTCTGTCAGATATTATAAATCTGTCACATTCACTTCTATTGAGTAATAAAGTGTCATTTTTTTTTCTCAGCCTTTTTCAGCTAATTGTACCTCATATTGTCATTTCCTACATTTCCCATAATGCCTTTCTACATCCTACAAGGAGTTAGAATGAATGACCTTCAAACTAAACATGCCAAATGTCAAGGTCAATATTCTCCCACACAACCACAGGTCAAAATAAACACAGCAGGTATACAGTATTAAACTACGAGTTACCATAGCAACATGCAGCGCTGAAGTTTCATTTTCAAACATTTGTTTGAAATAGAATATCAATAAGCAGATATCCAGAGAATCCAAAATATGCAGATATATATGTATAAGGAGTGGAATGTGACGTTACTAGTTAAGTCATTCATAAAAAGGAATAAACGATATGATAAGGGTTCAGTATCCTGAAAAAAAACTGTTTTCCAGAAACATCTTGTACCTTTACCAAATGATCATGCTTAGAGGCAGCCATCTTAATGGTGTAACCTCCCAAACATCTAAGCAAAACCTAAAGACAATCATAAAGTATTTGTGTAAATAATTAAATAATAAAGGTCTGGAGAGAAATTAAAATACCCTCACACCTCTGCACACCTGGCCAATCACAGTGTCAACGTGGACGCCATTGACAGGTTTTGAGATTTCAGACATTGTTTGACAATCATGACACGCATTTAATCTAAAGAAAATGATGACACCTTTAAACGAACGTGTGAACATAGAGTGCAGTAAAGTGACATAGACTGAAAGCCACTCCACTTTGTGTTGTCACATTCAGAAGCAGAGAGGCATCTCTGTAAATAACACACTCTCAGTCTTTATTTTTCTACGTCAGGACGTCTAATTGTGTGTTACATATAAGTTATATTCTGTATAGCTCAAAATATTAAACAAGGCACTAAGACTTTGGATTTTTTTCCTTTGGATCAAAAGATTCACCTTTTTAAATAATATTTTTTTATCCATTTATTCACTTAAAAATATTTAATTAAAAAAAAACAGCAAATACTTTAGTTGATTTTAATAGCAATACAGTTAGCCACGTTTAAAAGCTAAATGTTAGTGATGTTGTGAACATCACTGACGTTTTGACATGCAAGGTATTTTGTTTTTCTTGACGTGCAGTGATCTTTTCACCGTGTTGTCCAGGAGATTCCACTAAAGTCAATGTTAAGTGAATAGTAAGGTTAGGTTTGTCTTTACCCCGCTGGCTTATCGACTCGCCTGTCAATACACTGCAGGGAAAATCCATAAAGCCTGCAGATGTTGTCTCAACATCCGTTTTTATGGAAGTGCGTGTTCACTCATGTGTGTAAGGCTTTAAAGGTCTAATGCAATATAAAACTAGAATCTTCACTGTGTTCATGAATATACAATGCTCCTGCTTAGGGACAATGTCTTTATGGTAGAAATGTGTTTTTCCGCGTCATATGAGGACAAGTGACCTCATAAGAAAATAAAGATGACAAGTATCAACAAAAGGAGATTTTTGGTGCAACATAATAGCTTAAATTTAGGACTTTAGTTTAGGGTTAAAGCTGTGAGAATCAACTTTTTTGCTAAAAAGTTCCAGAGAGCTGCAACAACATATCCTCATACAATGGTTTCTATTATATCTTACGAAAACATACTGATTAAAAACCAAATTTTTGTGCGTTTATTCCACAAAAGTCCAGCAACAACTGTCAATTTCCTGCTGGTTACATGCATACAGTCTTTTCAAAATAAACTTCCGTCTTCGCAGGAAACAACTCAGTTAGGTTTAGGCAACAAAACGACTTGGTTAGTTTTAGAAAATAATAGTCATTTGGGTTAAAATAACTTCTGAAGTGCATTACTGAAGTACAGAAGTTATACTTTGTACTTCTGTATGTGTCTTTATACCTTGTTTCATGATTACGTGGATTACATACAAGTTGATTTTGTGGGAAATCAATGAATTACAGCGCATTCATTTTGTAATTATGTCTTTTTGTGTTTTATATCATCTTCAGGTAACTCCTTTTACTAAACCTGATTTAATATTAATGTGCAGCTTTAAAATGGGGCCCAGTTTTGGTTGAGATTCATGTTCATTAAAGAATGAATGCTGGTCCTCACAAGGATAGTATCACCAATGTGTGTGTTAACAAGTAAACAGCATCGGTGCAGATGGAGGGCTTCTTCCTCACCTCACAGCATGCTGCTCATTACCTAATGCTCAGATCCCAACACATATTATTCATCTCTGACAGCTTGCCTGCTTTGCATGAAACAAACACACACACGCACACATGTAAACACACATATATACATGTGTGCGGCAAACACTTAAGAACACATGTACTCTTAAACTAACAGAATGCATACATCCTGCACAGCTGCATAAATCCCCTTGTACTGTATGGACACATGTGCTGAATGCAAAAGAGACCTTGCACACCATACTTCAGCATATGCTTCACACACACACACACACACACACACACACACACACACACACACACACACACACACACACACACACACACACACACACACACACACTGAGAGCATATGAGTAATGAACAACCTTAATAACACCTCCAACTTTTCCTCTTCTTCTCTCTGTTGGCTGTTTAAATTCACATCCCCCTTTAACGTCGCTCTAATCTGATTACGGCCGGGC
This sequence comes from Anoplopoma fimbria, assembly GCF_027596085.1. Lineage (NCBI taxonomy): Eukaryota > Metazoa > Chordata > Actinopteri > Perciformes > Anoplopomatidae > Anoplopoma > Anoplopoma fimbria. The sequence continues at coordinate 22,585,717 of NC_072452.1, forward strand.
TAATGGCTCTCCTTCTGCTCCTCCCAGACGCTCTGCCCAGACCTTGGAAAAAAAACACACACACACACACACACACACACACACACACACACACACACACACACACACACACACACACACACACACACACACACACACACACACACACACACACACACACACACACACACACACACACACACAAACTGCTGCAGAAGAGCTACATCTGCAAAGTATGGCCGAGGAAAAGAGCTGAGAGAAAAGAGGGAGAAGTTGGTGTTTGGTGTTTATATCCATATGGGTGAGTGTTTTTTTGGGGGTGGGTGAGGAGGGGGGGGGGAGGGTAGCGGATCAGAAGCCAACTCCACTCCAAAAACCCTCCCCTCACTCTCCCTTTCTCTTCCCTGCAATACCTCCCCCCCCCTCCTCCTCCCCTTGAGTAAATCTATAGGGAGGGAAGGCAGAGACAGGTGCATTTCTCCACAAATTGAGTTAGCCAAGACATGCCACATCCAATTGGACTAAATTGATGTGAGAGTTTGTGATGTCTGCCGTGGGTATTACAGCAAAGGTCAGTGTGCCGAGACAATGACATCAATCTGGTCCACGTGGCCGAGCGGCCCGGGCCCCCGCCAAGCCGCCCTGATTCAGATGCAAACCTGCAAACACAGCCAGAAGAAGTAGGAGAGGGCGGACGGACGCTGGTCGCAGGCTGGTGGGGCATTTTGTGATTGCTTTTTGAATGGAAGCTAAACAAGACCTCCACACACACTGGGTGTTGCCTCAGGGTGTTACATGCTGGGGATGGCTAAATACACTTAGACTGTAGCCTTATCAGTTTATTATTTTAATTGTAAAGCATTCAAACCAGAATAAAGCTTCATATGTTTGTTTTGATGCAGAGAATAAGTTAAATATTCAGTTTTTATGCTTTAAAATGCCTTCATACTTTATGAAACCACTTTTAAGAATATTAATTCCTATTTATGATATATATATATAGACAGCTTAAAAAATTAAAGTCTGAAAGATCCATGCATCTAATCTTAACAGGTATAAAAAATATATGTACTGCGTATTGGCTTGTATTTTATCATCAAATTGAATCCACGATGTCTTGTTTAAGCAGAAATAAAACTAAAAGGTGTTTTCATGTTGGAATAATAAAACTGGGTTAGTCAGAATCACATCTGGAAATAAACTGACTTACTCAAAGTCACAACAACAAACATCGACAACTTGAATTAATGTAAATTCTCATGAAGCAGTAGCACTATTATATGGTCCACTGTTGGATTGATTGTCCAATTTTCCCCTATGTGACAGTAACATTTTGGGATATACACTTTCACTTTAATAAAACAAATATTTATATGATACATTCACTATTTTTTTGCCTGAGAGATGAGAATATTGATAAAAACTCTTGAGTTGAGGCTCAGGTATGGAACTAGAAAGCAGTTAGCTTAGCTCAAAGACTAGAAGCAGTGCTAACAGCTAGCCTAATTCTATAGCTCACTATTTAACACATTGTATCTAAAATGTTGGTTAAAATGACGTGATGATTGATTTGTGGTTTAAGGGGAAGTTAGGTTTAGAAACAATTTCTCACATGACTATGAAACATACAAAACTATAAAAACCTAACCATAAATCCTTGTTTCTACATCACTGTTTGTAGATGGTTTAACAAACAAGATACATCACGTTAATTTGTGAGTTTAAAACAAGCTAGTTGGTGGATTTTTAACCTTTGGAGAGAGACAGGCCAGCCGTTTTACCCTGCTTCCAGCTTTTTATTTAATCTTCTTCAGCTTTGTATGTAACACAGAGAAGTAGAACTGATGTCCTCACTGACCTTTATATCAAAGTATTACGTAATCACAGAATACCTCTTCATGTTATGATATGTTATGAATACCCTCAGTTGTAATTTGTGGTTATTGCCATGCTAACATGCTAAAAAGCTAAATATTATCATGTTTTAAGACAATCCCCCTATTTCTTAAGCGGACCGTATGCATAGAACGACTGAAAAATAACGGGTCGCCGACTTTCGTATGAAAACGCACAAAAAATAAGGAGTACGTTTTGGTAACATATCATACAAACCATTGTATTCAGATACGCCGCAGGGTTAGCTAAAACAAGCTGAAAACAAGGCTGTTTCTTTCTTTGGGTTAAAAAAAAAAGTTGACAATTTTTTAAACATAGTTTGATACCAACAAACAGTATACCGAAAAAATGAATTAGTGACAATAATGGATTTTATTTAAATGTAATTGTCATCCGTTTGGTGGATTTGTGGCCATTTTGTTGCAGGTTTATTAAACTTTCTGTATTTGTTTTGTGACAATATATTAGAAACAAAAGGGGGAGTTCTAGCTGCTAATACTTGCTAATGAAGCTAATTTACCAAACAATGATTACAGCTAATGTCATTTTCTACTCCCGTTATGTCCCATTTTCTCAACTTCTGGGATGTTATTCTGACAGCGGCCCACCTACGATGAACACACATTGCCTATCAATTTCACATCCAACACGTGAGCCGTGGTGGTTGAGGGCCACTTTGCCTCCACTCTCAGGAAATCCAGTAGAAACTTCATCATGCTGTCACCTCATCCAGAGGCCTGCGAACCCGGATTTCAGGGGTATGGTTTTCATCCCACCTCTATTCAGAGAGCCATTTTTCCTTTGATCACATTAGCTTTATTGCTCCTCTCACGGTTCGCACTCTATATAAGCCCAGGGCTATTGGTTTTCATTCTGTGGCTTCAATCTGGACCTGAACCAGGCTCAGCGAGACCAGCTCACTCTGACGTTAATTCATATAAAAGCTATATGGACCGTCAAGTTCAACTGCTGACTTCACAAGCTCGCTCCATCAAATGGACATTACATTTGACAGAGTGTATTAAAAGGTAAATACGCTGTAGAAAGTAATTTGTGGATGAATGTAGCTTTTTCTCAAATTTCTAAACCAATAAGGAACAAATCGATCCTGAAGTGCTTCTGTGTATTTAGGTTTGTTTGACGTCGTATTCATTTTTATCAACCGAGCAGAATATGACTAATTTCACAGAAAAACATCTGCAAATCTGCGTCGATTAACGACAACTCATCATCCGCTCTCTTTGACAATTTTTCCTGGAACCCACGAGGAAGGTTCGATTCATCCTCAGTCGGTTGAATCCCAGAGCAGAGATTTGTCTGAGAAGCAATTTACTGTCATTTTGCTGGAGAGTGCTGGCCTGATGCATAAACATCGTTCCTAATATGCCTATTCATCATCAGGCAGCCGGGGGATTCTGGGTGTGTTCTGATCAAATTTGCACCCGGCGATGATGAGGGGCATGTTGGTTTTGCTACAGAAAAGTGCAGATCCAGCTATTTGTCACGTCAAGCTTCAACAGGGGAGGCAGAGGGGGAAAGATACCCAACATAGAAATAGAAGGGATAGAAAAACTACGACGGCCGACACAGATCTTTAGCCATGCTGGTTGATATCTCAACTATTGGAAGTATTGCTGTAAAATGTCATACAGACAATAAATCCTGCTGAGTCTTTTGATCTCATGTCACCATGAGGTAGGCACATGTTGGGTGAAATGTCTCTAAATATTCACTGACAATGATTCTCATGAAATTTAAAAATGCATCGATGGTTCCTCCAAAAATGAATCCTAATAACTGACTTTTCAAAAAAAAAGATTCCTTTAATACAAAATAATAAATTGTAATTTAGTGTGCAAAAACAACGCAACGCTTGCTTTGTCATTTTACGTCATGTCTCTTCTGACAAGCGTGAATATGCAACGTTTATTTACGTGGTATAAAAAGTGAGAAAGACTACCTACAAACACAGGACTTTCAACCAGGAGACCGGTGTTTGTGTCCCAAAGTGTTTTTGTGAAGTTACGTTAGTGATCTTTGTGACGTGGTTTTGTTTTAATTTTTCTCAATTAAGATACTTATTTCAAGCCCAACCATGATGTTTATCCCAAATCTAACTCAGTGGTTTTGTTAACTAAACGTTACTCCTTCTGTTTCTCGGTAACAACGTTGCGTAAAGTGCAAAAAGCCAAAAAATATGTATCTTGACGCACTGATTGTCGTTAACATATTGTTCAATTTATACACCTTCTCATGAGATCACGTTGAGTTATGACCAAACACCTGCAAAACTCAGGTGTACTTTGTGTACAGACTAATTCAAAAGAGCAAATATTAGTTATTGTATATTGTATATTGCTAACGTGCTAAACTAAGATGGTGAACACGATAAGTGTTATACCTGCTAAACATCAGCGTGTAAACTTTGTCATTGTGAGCATGCTGATGTTAGCATGCAAATGCTGTAGACTACAATTCAGCATTGACAGTCATTGACATCTGTTTACGCATCAGTTCATGCAGCAACTGACTTGTTTCTCTGGTTCCTTTGACCCTCATTCTTGTAGAACAATGTTGCAATCGATTTGTTTCCTGTCTTGCAGTGTTTGAGTCTCAAAAATGTGGAAAAAAATCTGCCCTGCTGCTGCTGAAAGCTGCCGTTTTTCTATATTCTATATATATATTACTAGAAAATCCCATAAAAAAACACTTAAAACAAACAATAGTCTGTCTTTCCAACCTCCAGAGCTCATCTATGGCTCTCAGCCCCAATCCTATTAGTTAATAGTGAAGCCTTTTAAAGAAACAGGTCACAAATATGTACCTTCAATTTAAAGAAAATGGCGCCACTGGGAACTGTGATTTTATTCTGACTGGTTCTTTGAAAACAATGACTTTTTTTTTAGAATATTTTCAGTAGCAGAGTTACTAGAGAGTATTTACAGCAGCAGGACAATCTGGATCGACTCAATATAAACTGAAATCCCTAGGTTATAAGTACTTAAAGAACATGTTAAACAGTGCAACTGTGGCTCATTGATGCTTGAGACAACAATGGAGCTCTATGACAGAGAGAATGTGGCTCCATAGGCTTTGGATACACAGAAAATACTTGTCAGGGTCAATTCAAGGTCGGTTTTGGTCGTTGCATTTGCTGACAATAAGAAAAACAGAATATATCAGACTTGTTGTCGTTGCTTCATGTCTTCTAACAAACAACATGTCAGTTATCTAAGCGGCGTGTGCTGCAGCCCACTAACACATGTTCTCTAACCGCATTATAAAACATTCTAAGACACCCTTTTTGTGTACCATCCAATCCCCCGTCCACATATATTGATTTCAGCGAGGAATACCGAATCTATCTTGTGCAGCTCTGTGGCGCAGCATCATCCTTCAGAGCCCAGAGAGCGGCCTTCTGGGAACAGGAAGTGAATCAGAGCCTGCAGTGGACAGACTGACTCTGATGGCTCCCATCTGGCTGTTCTTTAAGGCGTCCATCCAATCAAATTAGGTTTGATTGATCAACAGGGTGCAGCCATTGGATGGTGGTCCTGGCGATATAAATCACCCGCTGCCATCAATATGGATGGCCTTCCTGAGGAAGAGCAAAAATGACAAAGTGCACATGAAATCAAAGGAAGCTGACTTCCTTGCGGCCAATATACAGTTTACTAATTTAAATTCTCTGTTAGTGAGGAGAGAGTCGATGATGTTGGGATCGTTGGGTTCAAAGATGGATGTGGTTCACCTTAAAGATAAACACACACAGGGAGTAAAAACCTCTGGTGGTATCAAGAATCTTCCACCTGCTAAAGGATTTACTGGCAGCATTGGCTATTGTTGAGTGCTTTATACTATATTATAACAGCATTAAATATTTAATTAAGTTAGAATCAATATGAAACAAAATTGACTTTGCTCTAAATCTAAACAGAGCCTCTAAAGACAAACAAGCAAACAAAGCTAAAAAATAGATAATTTGTGGTGTTATTTGGTCCTATAAAACAAGAAAGAACAGAATAACAAATACTTTCACAAACTGAAATGGTTTTCATATTTCTCAATCACTCATAAACAAGTTGGGTTACAGCTTGAATCTCCACTATCAGTGGAAACAACATTCCATATATCTGAATGCATTTTGCATTCTGTAGTTAAAAAGATAAAAAGTCTGTATCCAAATAAAACGGAGGGCACAAAGGATACTTGCCGGAAAACAGCCAGTCTGAAAATGTTATCTTAAATAAACTGGATTAAGAGTTCTGTGTAATCAGCGCAGAACCAAAACTGTCCTGGGGGGATTTTAGATATTGAAGCACTCTTAAATGTTCAAGAAACGACAAAGGGACAAACAACCTAAATCGGTGGTTAGTTTAACAAATTAAAGTCCTAAATGTTGCTCATGTTTCTAAGTCTATTCTTGCAGAATTAGGGAAAATCAAGGCATTAAATTAACTTATTTAGAAACACCAACACAGGTGTTTTCAGTCATAGCCGATTGGGTGGAGCCACTTTGAGCTATACATGATATCACCAAACCCTGAGAATGATATGAATGTATGTCGTTCCATCCAAAGTATTTCCAACAAACTAACAGGAAAGTGAAAACACACAAGTTTGTACCAGACAACTAAACTGAAAACACCTGTATGGTTGTCTCTAACAGTTGCAACACACCTGTGGAGAGCTTTACATCCGAAACACCTGTATGTGTAAACCATGAGAGTGTTGAGGATTATTTAAGACATGTTTATCCTCTACTCACACATATACAAGTGTTGTCAAATCATAAATGTATTCATGAGAACACCACAACGTCTCAATTAAGTGTTGATTAATGATTGCCTTTTTTTTTGAGACAATATTGGGCAGAGTATCCCGTTGCGTTTGGTGCTATTATGAAGGTCGGGGGACTCTTTTGAATATATGGAAATAATAATTCATATGAGCTGCCTGATGGTCTATGCAGATGGAGGCTGGAGGCAAAAAAAAACACACACTGAGTCTAATGTACAAATGAGGCCACGAGTTTTAGTCATAAGACATCAAAGGAATATGAGATGAGAAAGGGTGGTGGTGGTGGTGGGGTGGGGGGGCGAGACAAATTAGCAGCTTTAGAAATTGATAGCAGGTGTTTACATGAGGTATCTTTTGCATATTATAATGTCTAAGCAGGGGGGGGGGGGTGTAATAAACATTACAATGCGTTGTATAATAATCAATATAATTCACAATGACCTTGACGTTTTATGATGGATTGGGAGACACGGCCTACTGTAATTGCTGCCCCATCCCTCCCTCCATCCCTCCATCCCTCCCTTATTTCCTTCCTTCCTTTCTTTCACCCTGACGCCTCCGCTCTCACAGGCCAGTCCTCTCTCTTCTCCCCACTCCTCCTCCTTTTTTTTTTTCTTTTTGACATTAAAAACCACTCCATCATTCTCGATGCGCCGCCTTGTCGCCTGCCGCTCAGATGACCATTAATCGCTTAATTCCAGTAAACCTAAGCAGGCACAAAAGGGCCGCTGTCCGCCGCTTAATGCATGTGTGATTAAGCTTTCAGGGCCGACCACACGGCATTATTAGCCAGCAGGTCCTTGTATAGAGGGCCAAATGCCTTCAGGGGGCCCGAGGGTGGTGGTGGTGGAGCTGGAGGAGGAGGAGGAGGAGGAGGAGGAGGAGGAGGAGGAAGTTAATGACACTGACCCTCACTTCCCCAACAGCTATTCAATTCAACAATAATAACGGGTCATGCAGCTGATTTATGAGGCTGGGGCTAATAATTGTCAATTGCTAATGTGGGGGTGGGGAGGAAGGGGGGGGGGGCCAATGCCAGTAGACTATGCTAAATAAAATATGCCTTGACCCCACTGGGGGTGAAATGCAAGAGGCCAAAAAAAAAAAAAAAAAATGACAGATGATGTCCCACCCTCCTCCTCCTCCCTGCAAAACTAAAAAAAAGCATGCTTGCAGCTTAAATGCATCTAAAAACACAACGTTGTTTGGGTGTCAGTGAGTTAAAGGCCTTTAGAGCAGCAACGTGCAGCCAGCCAGCCAGCCAGCAATAAATTAATAACAACCAAACAATGTGTCGAGGAGAGGCCGATTCAATTACTAAGTTTATTTACAGGGGCAAATCTCATGAAGGCCATTGACCAACGTTAAGCGACGCAGGATGAAACGATGACAAGAGCCCCGATAAGAATTTAATTCCATCTCATTTCAGACGATTTTATGAATCAAATTCTTGAACACTGGCAAGAGATTTAATGATCACATCTCTGCGAAATCTTATTTCAGAACCGGTCGATGGCATTTCTCTGCGTTAATGTCGACTTAGAGGTTGGAGTAATTTAGTAATTGATTCCTTGCCTGGCTCTGGATCGTGCCAAGGCCGCGTTTGAGGGTAATATGTTTCCTAATCTTATCCCCCGGAATAAGATTTTTATGTTAATCTGCTGGCTCGGTCTCCTGGTCACACAGATAAAAGGCTGAGAGAGGCCGGAGAGGCCACCAGGAGACGAGCTGTGCCTCTGCAGGAGCATCTGGAGAAGCAACCAGACCAGCTAATGGGAGTTAAGAGGGAAGAAGCATGCACAGGAGAAGCTGGAGTACATGGAAAATAACATATTTACCCTTCATCCTCATGTGGAATCTACCAATTCATTATTTATGTTCCCATAAAAACAGGTTAATACATGTTGATAAGGGTCATACATCTACTTTCTCTCCACTTCATTTTCATTTAATTGTGACGCTGAAACCATAAAGATGCATAAACTGTATTTCCTGGAAGAAGCTGGAGTACATGGACATAACATATTTAACATGGCATCTACCAATTCATTATTTATGTTCCCATAAAAACAGGTTAATACATGTTGATAAGGGTCATAAATCTACTTTCTCTCCACTTCATTTTCATTTAATTGTGACGCTTAAACCATAAAGATGCATAAACTGTATTTCCTGAATAGAAATGAGGATGAAATGAGGTCAGGTATGATCATCCTTGAGCAAAGACGTCAAAAGAGCTGTCTGATAACAATAACAACAACACGCAGCAGACTGAGACACTGACGTTTCTTTCTGTTTTCTCTTTCCATGGAGACACACAGAGAGAAGACACCAGCTTCTAATTTCATTTGGCCTCTTCTCCAGATGTCACTTTCCATCTGTGCGATTGGAAACGCGATGAAACAGCTTTAACTCTGATGTTTGACTTTTTTTTTTTCTTTCCCCCACCCCTTGTATGTTTTCTCAGATCTAACATTTAAGGCCTCTTATTGAAACAATAAACATAAATGATTATTCAATTCAATTTCAATTCAGTTTATTTTGTATAGCCCAGAATCACAAATTACAAATTTGCCTCAGAGGGCTTTACAATCTGTACACATGTTACATCCTCTGTCCCATAACCCTCACATTCACAGGAAAAACTCCCCTAAAAACCCCTTTAACAGGGAGAAAAAAGGAAGAAACCTCTGGGAGAACGACAGAGGAGGGATCCTTCTCCCAGGATGGACAGAATGCAATAGATGTCATGTGTACAGAATGAGCAGCATAACAGAGATACAACACATTCAATGTATATGACATAAATGATTCATATAATAAGACTACTTATAATAACAGCAGCAATTATTACAGTAGAATTATAGCCATGAAAATAGGGATAGTAATGTGACTAATAATAATACATTATTATAAATATGATTTATTACAGGATATGAGCATTGTTTTGCTGTGGTGAGTTTCATCTCACATTTTCCAGGTGAAATCTCGCCTTTATCCCTCCTGTCAAATTGAGACATCACACTAAATTGCCACCAGAGCATCCCCAAAATGATTTTTTTTTTTTATATATCTGCTCTTGAGCCCCTCCCCTTGCAACAAGAGGCCTTATTAATAACCGTTTTGATAAGATAGGGTGTCCTCGGGCGGAGGAGTGAGACGTCGGAGGTGAAATGTGACAGCAGGACCCTCCTCCTCTGTTTCTTTTGCCTTTTTTCGGGGGAGTGGATCCATCCAATCCATCCAGAGACAAAGGCATGTTGTTCCTCTTTTTGTCCCTCCTGTCGACCCACATTCCTATATTGCTGAGCAACTAAATGGAGAGGAGTTGCTCCCATATCCAGGCTATTGTCCGACACTTGCCAGGGGGATTTAGGGTCTTGCACACATCGCATTTTCCTGATTTATTTAAGTGAGGGCTTATGGTCGGAGCCCTTAATTTGCCACATAATTAG